>NC_136622.1:31319858-31382358 GCF_933228915.1 Telmatherina bonti
CCATGCAACAAAACTGCCCTGCATATATCTGTGTATTTCAGAAAACAAGAATAGCTGAATGTCCAAGGCACTGAAAGCATCTATTGGTGTGTGCATTCAGTTTTAGTTGTGCATTGAGAAATTTGTTTTATAACCAGTTAAGTTCACAATAATCCTAAATAATAAGAATTACCAGAAATAATGTCCAGATAGAAGTTTTGAGTACATGCACACATAGTGCAGACTAAATTTTGAAAGACCTATTTTCTAAGTTTAACAAAGATCCTAGCAGAAAGTCAGATGAGAACATTTTTACTTTTGCGCAGATCTACAGTGAACCTGAAGCCTGAAAACAGTTAGCTTAGCTTAAAATCAAGTGAACAACAGTAATTCTAGCTGTGTTCAAAGGTTAAAAACACTCACCTACATGTCAGTTTTACTGACAAATGTGCCTTCTTTTTAAGAATGAAGCTGTACCGCCACAGTGCAATGAACACATGAGCAAAAGGGCTAAACCTGTTCTTTTTCCATTAAACTAAGCTAACCTAATTAGATTATTTCACAAAAATTAACTGAATAATAATCCAGAGAGCAGAAACTGCCTTTAAATGTATCTCCATGTCATGTAACTACTTATAAATAAGTAGCCTATTTTGCTGTCAGCTAGCAAGACACATTGTAAAATAACAGCTAGCTGCAATGAAGCTGAGCAACACAACAAGTTTTGCTAACCCTGCTTGATGCCTGTTGTCTTTTCTCATGCACATGCCATTCTTGTTTTGTTCTTGTCTTCCATATACATGCAGATTCGCAGGGCCTTGCTTCAGATCCTGTTCCCTGACAAACCTTTCCAATGGGCCAGACACATCGGCATTGCATTTTGTCTCATCTTCCTGGTCAATCTGCTTGTTATATTTGTGCCCTCCATCCGTGACATCTTTGGCCTTATTGGTAAGTTCATACAATGAGAAAATACTGGATCTCACCGCAGATTCTGCAGCGTACACTACATGATATCATCTCTACTGTCTATTGACATGCAGCCTTAGATAGACTCACATGTTTTGTCTCTGCCATCTTGAACAGGTGCAACGTCTGCCCCCAGTCTAATTTTTATCCTTCCTGGAGTCTTCTACATTCGGATTGTTCCTGAAGATCAGGAACCTTTGAAATCAAGACCTAAGATTCAGGTACAGTCCTTAAATTTATCACACACTGCATCTCACATGGGTGAGTACACCAGTCACATTTCAGCAACAATGTTATGAAATCTCCTGAAAGGACAATCCTGTGGAATTTAAACTCAGATACAACTTGGACTTCTTGAATTGCAGAATAGAGTTGATGTTCTCGGAAAATTACCCAACCCACATTCATTTTTATATAAGCTGGCACATAAAATGAGTACACTCCTAGTGATTGGTGTTGTGACGATATGCTTTTCGATTCGATTCGGATTTTTTTGGGTGCCGATTCGATTTAAATTGCGATTCTCACAATTCTTGATATTGCTGATTTTTGTAGATTAAAAACAAAATAAATCTATGAAACTTATTTTTTTGCTCATAATTTTTCTTGATTTCAATTAGAAAAAAAAAAAAAAACCAACACGATAGCCAGATCATCATTCTGCTGCTAAAACACCCCAGAAGACAAGTAAAAAGACCAATAAAGACAATAAAAATGACAAAAATTTAATAATGGATTTTTTTTATTTGTTTGAAAAAAAAAATGATTTTTTTAAAACAAAAAATTGATTTTTTTTTTTTTTAACAAAAAAATCGATTTTTTGTGAAGCAAAAAAATCTCGATTTTCAATTTTTTTATTTGATTTTCCCACCCCTACTAGCAATACCTGTATAAGTTGTTCAAATAAGCACCTGTTTATTTATTCATTCTTTTAATTCTATAGTCATTTAGCAGATGGTTTTATCCAAAGCAACTTACATACACATCAGGGGGCAACTTGGGGTTCAGTGTCTTGCCCAAGGACACTTCGGCACATAGTCAGAGGAAGCGAATCGATCTTTCCAGTTGAAAGACGACTGCTCTTCTTGCTGAGCTACAGTCGTCATTTATCGTGTTCAAGTTTTCACCTGCTTGACTGGACCACACAAACACATTTATCATGATTAGACCTACCAAATTTTGGTGTCTTGGATATAACTCTCTCAAACTGACCCCTGGATGTTCACCATGACACCTCATAACAAATCTGTGGACTTAAGTAGAATTATTATTCTCCACAGAGATGGCCTAGTTTTTAAGAACCTTGAAACTGAGCTACACCTGGACAACCAAGGTCACACAGCAGTTTTCCAACACACTCAGTACCAACCTTTCCAGGGTGAACTAAAGACACTTGTGCTCTGTGACATGACTGCTGCCAGCGTTGCTGCAGAGCAGGAAGTGAGTCTGTCAGTCATCAAGCTATATCCTGCATGCTCCATCATGGTGGTCTGCCTGGACACTGTCAAAGAAAAAAACAACCCTATTTTGAAGCAAAATTACATGAAAGATTGCAAACAGTTTGCTGAAGACCATCCGTCCAAGAGCATGAATGATTATAATAATGTTGTGTAGCCTGACAAGACAGATTTTTACATGTGGTGTCCAGCATGTGTGATATTAAGTTAAATGTGTCTTTCAGTTCTGGAAAAGTCCATGTCCAAGCAGTTGAAGGGTGTGCTGGATAACTGTTAAAATATTGACACACGTGGTGCAATCCCATTGGTTCATTGTGATGTGTATTCACTTGTGTCGAGTAATTTCCATTAACAAATAAAATACTCTGCAACACAAGTTGGACACTGACAACGTTATATCCAAATTTCCTTTCCATAGGATTGTGCTTCGACGAGACACAATAAAACAGTTGCTGAAATTACTCACTTCTGTTATATACTTTATGTTCTTGGTCATGTACATTTCTGTGTATTACTTTTATGTAGAGATGATATAGTACTTTCTCCTCCCACTCTTGCAGGCCGCATGCTTTGCTGGATTGGGATTCATCTTCATGATCATGAGTCTATCGTTTATAATCATCGACTGGGTGACTGGGGAGTCTCGAAGCGGAGGTGGACACTAGCAGGGCACTAGATGCCGGGACTGAACAGAGGTATTACAAACAGGATGTCGACCAAAGCTTTCCCTTTAATTAATTTACCCCAATCTGCCGAGTTCTCGTCCAAACCCAAAGAAAATAGTTTGGCGACATGAGACGAAGGATAAATGTGAAGAACCTTCACACTCATCGAAATAAGGAAAATGATGACAAGTGATGAGGCACACAAAGAAGTCCTTCAGTGGTGGAGAGAACACCGAATGACTGTAACCTGCTGGCACTCAGAGTCAGGATGCTGTTAGCGGTCACTTGTAGAATGTCAGCAAAGAATGAACGACAACAGCATGACTAACATGGAAATCCTATTTTAGAGTTCAGTTCTGTGGAACAGCTAGGTCACTGCCGTCCATCCAATCCACTTCCCACATTCTACCAGACATGCATTTGGTGGTGTTTTTGCTTTATTTTTTGTTAAACAAAACCAGACATGTGAGTTTGTAAGTTCTGTTCCAGTTTCACTGTTTCACCGTCCACTATAAGACTGACACCGAAGCTCAGCCAAATATAATAAGGAAGGAGTTGACCCTCAGCTCCACGCAAACTTTTTTTTATTTGATAGAAATACAATTGTCGTGTGAATGGAATTCAATAACTTTGATTTTTATTTCTTTTTAATCTTTTATGCAACTAAATACAATTCAATGTGTATACGTCATCTTCAAAGCTGTGACTGAGGTGCACAAAAATGTGTTTTTTGGTGTTTTTGCTGCTGTTAATGAAGGTTAAAGAGACAGTTACTGACAATCATGTGAGTCTGCACAGAGACGGGGTTTGCACAGAAAAAGCAAAGTTTTTATATTAGCCTAGAAGCAAACCAAAGATTATATTAAATTTTTTACAATAAGAGAGAAAATAACACTTTTTTTTTGTCCTGTTCGACAAACCACATAAGTCAAATCACCTCAAACACCCAGTATTAGAGAAGCATTTTGTCCAGATCCAGCAAATGTTCAGTATGTTCAGTAATAACCCATTGATAAAGTCACACAAACGCAACTTCCTTTGTTTTTGTTATTTAAATTTCAATAAAATATCTTGTTTCATTGTCATCCACCCTGTACATTTTGAAATCAATTTGAATGTTCTTATCTGTCAATAAAATGTTACTTTTGTTGTACATGCGGCTGGTGTCACTGTATTTTCTGTGGCTGTAAAATGACTGTACTCAGCTGGAGACGAGCAGCAGGGCACAGCCTCTCTCTGAACATGGAAGTAACACATTCGTTTGTGCTTCGCCTCTGAGTAAAAGAAGAAAAGTGGGGGTTAGAGAAGTGTGGTTGTCCGTTTCCTGCTTCAACTTGGTGTGCGCATAGAACAGAGAAGAGAAACTTCCTTGACTGTAGAGCTGACAGCAGATAGTGTTGTGACACTCCGCAGCGAGGACGCTTTTTCAGATGAGATACATACTGAATTCAGATCAACTGGAACATTAGCAAAGCGGATCATGAGCCGTGGATCTAAGAATAAAACGGAGAGCGTGCAAAGCTCTCTGCTGAACCCGCAGGAGAATGAGAAGGTGGAGGAGATGCTGGGCAGAAGGTGTGCTGTAAGTTTTGAACTGAGCAGGGAAGGATTAGCTCACTGTTTGATATCTTCTGCTTCATCTGTTCTGACTTCTAATGACAGCTTTTAGTGCAAAAATGAAGGATGACGCTACCCCAGACGTTACACGCTACATGAATTTTCAGTTTCAGCTTTCCTCTTTTGATGGTGGTTAAACAACACATCCTAGATTTAAATGAGCTCAGTTGATAGTTGAGACCTGTTGTACATCGTAATACACGTTGCTGGTTGTAATTCCAACTTTTTATTCTTTAATTTTGCTTGTCTATTCACTAAGAAAAATAAGGCAGTGGACTTATTTTGTTAAGATAAATCTACTGTGTTGGTTGCTGCTGTTCAAAGTTTCATTAGTGCCATTAGGTCACCAAGAAGGAGGTAGCTGTAACAGGAAATGGTAGCTGAAACGATCCTTCCTCTGTTTTCAGATTTAGATATAATGGCTGTGTTTAGTTTTACAGTTGAGCAGAAGTTGCTTTGTTCTTGACCTTCTTTTGGCTACTGAGGTATATTCTGCCAGTGAGTGTGGTTGCATGTTAGACTTGAATAACATAAGAACACCAAGAACAAATGTGGTTGAATGTTTTTGACAGTTGCAGTGGAAAATTAGAGACATGCCAACACTTTGAACTCTCATCTGAGCAAATGAAAGCCAAGTAGAAAGTTTATCAACACGTGAATTTACATGTGAACTCTAATAAAGTGCTTCCAAGAGTCTGATCAGCTTGAATCTGTTGTCAATGTCCCACTTGTATGTGTGTCCAGTCTATGGCTACTGCAGTTGCACAATTGTTCATGGCGCTACCTCACAATCCAAGCATGTGGAGCTTTCAGCACACCGGAGTGGTCTGCTTCGTCAAAGACAACCCTCAGCGCTCCTACTTCATAAGGATGTTTGATCTAAAGGTCAGATAATGCTGCAAAGAAGTATATTTTAGACTGCTGACTTCATCAGTATGGTTAACTTCTCTGTTTCAAAAAGTTGTTTAATCATAACAAAAGATGACGTAAATGACAAAAAGTGATTTAAATGTTAGCAGAAAATTGCAGAGACTCTCACACACATTTTTTTTCCACAGAACGGGAAGATGGTTTGGGAGCAGGAGCTCTACAACCAGCTTGTTTACTCCTGTCCGTTGCAGTACTTTCACACATTTACTGCAGATGTAAGTCCTCACTAATGTGACCACTCCCTGCAAAATGAAATGCAATTATGTTTATTAAAGTCAATATTTATACTCTTCTTTAGATTTTCACATATTTGTTCACCGATGTGTGTTGATGATACCTTGTTATTCATAATATAATGTAGGAGTGCCAAGTGGGACTGAACTTCAGTGACCAACAGGAGGCGGACGCCTTCAAAAATGCTGTGATGGAGAAAATCAACCAAAGAAACATTCGACATGGTCAGTGAGTTCACAGCCTCCTCTGCAGACATGCACAGATATTTATTAAAGTTGCATTCTCATAGGTATTTGCAAAAATTTTGTTTTATAAACTATATACAGCTTCTTATAATTCTTATCAATGAGCTTTGTCTTGATCCAGCGGTTAAAAAAATGTATGAATAAATATTGCTTATAAAACACAGACAATACTTTAGCTTAATGTTGTATTTAATTTATGAATGAGGTGCTCATAAAATCATTTAAGAGCACTTCAGCTGCAGACAGGCTCTACTTTGTAACTACAAATCTGTAGAACTAAAATAACATGTGGTGTTTCCAAAGTTCAACTTACTTAAATGATGAAAAACAACTAAATATGTTTCTATAATTTTGCTAATAACACACACTTTTACATAACCGTCTCACCGAAAGATTTAAACTCTGCTCAGATGTATTAATCAAAACAAAGACTGGATGAAATCTTCAATTAAAGAAGACAAAGCTGAGATGATCGTTTGGGGAACCAATGAAAAGTGGGCATTCAACATCAAACAGTAATTTTAATTTGAAAGTGACCAATACCTTAATTTCAGTAATTAGATTAAGTGAACTTGACCTTTAATCACTTAAAGAACACATCGGACTGATGTCCCAGCAGGATTTAGGAAAACTTGTCCGGTTTGTCTTCAGTTGACAAGATGACTGTGACGCTGCCCTAAAAAATCTTCCTAAAATGTCCATCAGACATCTGCAGTTAGTCCAGAATGATGCTCCATGAGTCCTCACTAAAACCAGGAAAGAAGATCTTTTTAGTCCAGTCCTCAGATCTTTACTCTGGCTTCCTGTTCGTTACAGAATTGACTTCTAAATCCTGATGTTAGTTTACAAAGCTGTGAATAGTTTAAAAATACATTCAAGATCTTCTGGTTCTACAAACCAGACAAATTTCTCATATGATCAGGATCAAGTCTACTTTCTATTCAGAGTCATAAAACATGTAGAGAGTGTTCAGTTTTCATGCTCCATGTGGAACAAACAGCCTTAAAACCAAAAGTCTACTGAAACTCAGCTGTTTAAGTCCAAGTTAAAACCTTTCTATTTGCCACTGCCTTTTCTAGAAACTAATACTTTTATTTCTTGCCATATATCTTACTTTATTTGATCTTTTTCTGTTTATATTTCATTCCTTTTACCTTTATTGAGTTTACTTTTCTGCACTTCTTAATGCTTCTTCTGCACTCTGCTGTAATGCTATCAATGTTTCATGTAAAACACTTTGAAACGTCTTATACAGAAAGTGTGATATACAAATAAACCTTCCTTTACCTTGCACGGCCGGTTGACGCAAAATGGTTTCTCTCCTCTCTATTAACAGAAAAGAAACAGCGCCCCCCACCGACAAGTGGTGAGAAAGAATATCTATAAGGACAAAAATCCTTTTGAAATTGTGCCACATTAAATATGTCTTTTCTATTTTTCTGTTGCTGTAGATCGAGGTTCTCTGCCTCCTGTACCGCCTGAAAAAGGTTTGTAAATCCATCACCTCTCTTCGTGTCTCTACTCCGCTTGTTCTCCAAGTATGTAACAAATTAAAGATGAAATACCATCCTGAATGTACTTTTATATTGTTCCAAAAAGCACCATCTGGTAGCCCCAGTTCTTTTCACATGGCCACGGTGGATATCCAAAACCCAGACATCCAGTCATCACGCTACCGCTCCATGCCTACACCCTCTCCGCCCTCAGCTATAAGTCGCAAAAGCAAGAAGAAAAAGAAGGACAAGAAAAAAGGATCTAAACTCTCCAAAGCAGACATAGGAGCCCCCAGTGGATTTAAGTAAGGATTTGATGAATCAAATGTCATGTGTGATGTCAAGCAGTGAAGTTATTTTAACCATTTACCAAATCATCTGACCTTAATTTCCAACTTCAAGGGAATGATGTTGTTCCTTGTCCTCTCCTTCCCATCAGGCATGTCTCACATGTGGGATGGGACCCCAACAACCTCGACCCTGATCTGTCGAAACTGCTCTCCCAGGCGGGCATTGGCGAAGCTGAGCTCAGGGATGAACAGACCTCCCAGCTCATCTATAATATCATAGAGAAGTCAGGAGGCATGGAAGCAGTCAAAAGGGAGGCGAGAGGTTGGACTCGGCGTTTTCTTCCCGCTGATCTGTCGCACCGCTGCAGGTTGATAGAAAATCTGCTGAACTGAAATCTTGTTTTTTTTACAGCTGCTGGACATCCACCACCACCTCCACCTGGCAGGCAGGGGCCCCTCCCTCCTCTACCAGGCTCCAGTCCCTCTGCTCCGGCCCCTCCACCCTCACGAGGACGCTCTGGCCCTCTGCCCCCCATCCCAGGTCAACCCCAACGTGTAGCCGCATCCCCCCAGCCCCCTACAACCCGTGGAGGCCTGCCACCTCCACCTCCAACAAGCCGAGGGGGTCCACCACCACCGCCCCCACCAGCACACAATGCACCTCCCCAGATGCCCCCATCTTCAAAACCCACAATGTCCTCCCACAACCTGCCACCTCCACCGCCCCCATCAAGCCAACAGCGCTCCATGGGTGCCCCACCTCCCCCTATCCCACCTACACCCAGCCGAGGCGGTGGAGGAGGAGGTGTGCCTCCACCCCCACCTCCACCTCCTCCACCTCCCCAAACTTCTATTCCCTCAGATTTCCCACCTCCTCCACCCCTCTTTGGTGGCCCCACTTCTCCTCCTCCTGCGCCAGCCACCGGAGGAGGAGACAGCAGAGGTGCTCTGCTGGATCAGATCCGACTCGGGAAGAGTCTCAGAAAAGTAAAGCTGCTTCTTTTCTCAAATCAAACTTTCATGAAATATCAAGTTAGCAGGAGCTGCAAACATGAATCCTCCTGCTGTTCTTTACAGGTTACAGAGAGCTCGGAGCCGCCTCCTCCTGCTGCACAAGAGTCCGGCGAGGGCATCGTAGGAGCCCTCATGATGGTCATGCAGAAGAGGAGCAAAGTCATCCACTCCTCTGGTAAATATGAAAAATGTGTTCATGCTCCTGGTCCACGAACTTGCACGTCTTCATGTTTGTTTATGTTCTCAGATGAAAGCGAAGATGAGGGCGGAGATGAAGATGATGACGATGATGAATGGGACGACTGACGGAGCGGCTCAGGATTTGATAGATTCTTAACCTTGTGATTTCTTTTTTTTTTTTTTTTTTTTTTTTTTTACTATTAGCAGTTTTACTGTAAAACTGCGGATAATGTTACAAACTAGAGTACGACTTGTACATATAAGAAACTGAGCAATTGCATAAATAAATAAAGAAATTATTCACTAAAAAAAGCAACATAGAAATAACTCATCTGGATAACTCTGTATGGTAACTGGAAAGTTAAGGTTTTCCAGTACTTCTTATAGAAAAAAAATGTTTAAAAAAAATCTGCAAATACTGCAGGGGATCGAACATGAACAAGCAATTCTACATCAGAGACAGATTCATTCCCATTTTTATATCATACTGTACATAAAAAAACGTAGAGTTTCTCATACATCTGTGCAAAGAACCCCAAATCCCTCGAATACCACCACCAACAAAGTGCATAACTGTAAAAACACTGTACGCTACACATATCATCAATACTCAACACACTGTAGGTCACTAAAGCACAGGACAGTAAAGGAGTCATTGTTCAACAACTTCCAATGGAATTAGCTTAACAGAATACATTACATCTTACAGACATCATAACACACCAAGTCTGAAAACAGAGCAACAGGAAAATATACAACTTGCCACAAATAACAACAATACGCATGCAAAGTATGCATTTATGTCCTCATATCAGCTTCATACAATAAGGGTAATCCAAAGAACATAACCATATATATTATATTCACAATTAATATATTACATTTCTGGTTCAAGATAGTTAAAAGAAAGCATACCTGTGTTTTTGCATGTTGTAGCCCAGAAAACCTACAATTCACATTGCAGTCAGCTGTTTTCCAAAGACAACCAAGGTTATGTGAAACATGTGATCCATCCCACTGGAAAGCCTTTATATTCCATTCCACAGTAACATTACATGGTTATAAAGCTGTGTTTTATAACTAGAAATGTACATTATTAGTAGAGATGTGGTCACCAGTAGTGTAAACTATAATTAATATGGATTTACTGGGCTGACGCTTGCAAAACCACCAATACTTTAAAAACAGAGAGACAGCATCACCTGCTGATTGAATGGAAGTGACACCAGACACGTGTCAAGCAAAAAGTCCAGCATAAAGTCCAGACAGGCCAGTGTTGCTTGCCGTCTGTTCCCTACTTCTATCCGAGGCCTTGGTCCTGGCTTTCTGTGTGCCTGCGGCTGGTGCGCTTACGCTGCTGCTGTTTGGGGTTGGCCTGTTCCCAGTAGGACTGGCAGTACTGGTTAATCAGTCTAATCTCTGGTGGGAAAGGTGTGGAAGTGAGGGACGACTGTGGGTAAGGCCCTGCTTGGCGAATTTTGGGCTCCTCATCCTCATCTTGATCGGTGAGCGCCAACACAATGGCTCGATCTAGGATGCGCAATGCCACGCGGGCCACCGTGTGCTTAAAGTTGTTTTCAGTGGCGAGGCAGTGGTAGAGCCCTGCGTCTGATTGGTTAAGGGACTTCAGGAGGATGCCGTGGTTGGTCCTCAGAACTCCCCCAGCGCGGCTGAGCTGCAGGTAAAAACAGTGAAACGCCAACAGATGAAACGTCTTTCATATCGGAAATAAAACAGTTTATTTGTGGTTTGGAAACTCTGCAAAAACAAAACCCAGTGTTGCACCCAGAGCTCACAAACAAAATAATGTTTGCAGAAGATTTTAACATTTCAAAGCTCAAGTTTCAAAACTTTTTTTTTTGCACACAGCAGTTTTCAGATGGCATCTTGCAAGGTTTCAAAAGTTTTAGCAGACTAGTGAGATGGGACAACTAAGCCATGTTTGAAAGTGTCGGCTTAAAAACAGATAAGGTGCAACAAGTGGTTTGAATCTCTGAAAATGTGAGGCTGAAACTCAGTAATATGCATGTTGCACTTATAAAAAATAAAAATTCTAGTAGAAAAATTATGCTTTTAATTTTATTTCAGGTTTTCAATTTTCAAACACTAATTTTAAAGGTTTAAAAATGTTTTCTTTCAGTTTAAAATTATGTCAGGATTCAAGTTCCATAGTTGTCCAGTTTTAAGCATTTTACCAAAATGTAACAACAAATCAAATGTTTTAAGTCACACTGCAAAAATTAGGTAGTTAAAACCTTATCTTTAATAGATGATGGATGAGAAATCTACATTTCAAAAACTGCAGACACAATGATGGAAAAAAAACGGAAAAAAAGGAAATAAATAAGAGCTTCCATAAAGATTTCAGAAAACTCCTTTGACAGTAATGACTAGTTTTCCTCACCACTTTCCTCTTTCCCTCACTCTGGAAAAGCCACTTTACAGTGGCCTGAGGGGAGCGAGGCTGACACTCCAAAAAGGTGCTACTGCCCTCCACCCCAAACTGCACGGTCTCTCTCAGCCGTCTCTCTCCTGCAGATATGAGCAGAGAAAACATGGTAAAAAAAACAGGTTTTAAAAAATGAAAAGGAAATATGAAGTATTTATGACTAAAAAAAAAACCCAAAATCACTACACCTTTAGCATTAAAGCCTCTGCATTGCCTGAGTGGATCACCATGTTTAACATCCTGTCTCCTGCTCCTCCTGGAACAAGATACAGAGTTGAAAATATTTTGTCGAATGTACCTCTGTGACCCGACGGTCTACAAGGCGCTGCGCTGAGAGGATCTGAGGCGCCCCTCACCTTTTGGTCGACGGGGTGAAGGCAGAGCAGCTCTCTCCATCCCAGGCACAGTAGGGGTCCCGTGCCAGACAACAGTCGGAGCAGGCCCTGCCATACACCCCACAGCGGTGAAGCGACACCTGCGTCAACCCTGCATCTGACGACACGTACAGCTGTTGCTGTGGCGACACAAGCAAAACAAACTCCCGTCAAAGAGGTTGTGAACTGGCTTCAGGACATGCAGTGAAATGTGCATTCCTCTGGAAGATTTGTTTTTAAGAAAAACATGCTCACTCTCTTAGAAGATATCTTCATTGTTTTGACCGGTGCTCTGGTCTGCAAATCAATAAACAGCAAAAAAAAGTTGAGCTCTCCTCTCTGACATTTCAACATTCAAGTGTTTTCTGGCATATATGTAGACATACCCGAAACACTTCGACTTCCTCTAGTGTCAGTTCCTCCATGCTTGTTGGGTCTTTAGGCAAAACTATAACTTTCTGCACTGTGCCTTGATCTATAAGTCAGATAAAAAATAAAAAAAAATGCAAGCCATATATCTTCATAAAATGAAAAAAAAGGAAAAGCTCCATCAGCTCTGCTGCTTTCTCACCTGTTCCCAAAAAGAGCACCTCATAGCGCCCGTCCACAGCATCCACCTGATCCACCACCAATGCAGTATAACGGTAGTCCACACCAGTTCTGACCACCAGAGGGCGACGATGGATCGGATAAACTGGATGAAACATGAGGGGATGAGCTCTGATGAAATTCACAGCTTCATCCGAGAAGTTCTTGGAAGAGCGAATGCCAGGAGTGAAGGTACCGCCTGGACACTGGAGGGTAATAGTAAAGAAAAATGTAAAAAGGAGACATGTAGATGAATATAAAATGAAAGGATTACTAGGGACATAAAATACAATACAACTTTTTTTATAAGGCACTTTAAAAACAACAATGTTGACCAAAGTGCCACATTTTGGGGGGACTTTGGGGGAAACCCAAAAAAAACAGAATAAATAACATACATTAAGACAACTTGAAAAAAAATTCAGACATCTAAAAACAATATTTAAAAAAATAAATAAATAAAAGCAATCCAATTAAAACAGTCGAGATAAAATCAGATCTAAAAAGTCAACTTATTGTGTGGGAAAAGCCAGCTTAAACAAATGGGTCTTCAGTACAGATGTAAAAGCAGATACAGTGGAGGCCTGTCTAACATGTAAAGGAAGCTCATTCCACAGTTTAGGTGCTGCTAACAATTATTAAAACCTACCGTTCCAGGCCTTGGGTAGGGAATCTTGCCTGTATACTCTGTCCATTGGTAGTTATGGCCATGTTTGTGTGCAAACGGCCCGTTGAAGACATTGCGGATATCAGCCATGGAGTACACACACACCGCTGAGCCCTTAAACACAGAGCTTCAGCAGAAACAAAGATAATATAAGATAAGAGAAAGAAGTAGAAATCATCTTGTACACAACCCATGACATTAAATTATAAATTGACCACAAAACTGTTTGGCTGAGGTTTGGTGAGGTATGAGTTCTGACTCACCCTGCTGTGGTGAAGAGAGCGTACACCATGGGGTTTCGCTCATCCTGTGTTGGCTGGATGAACACATCCCCTAGAGCGAACAAAGGAATAATATGCAAATGAGAAACAACTTAGTCAAATTGAAAAAAATGCAATCAGTTTTAATGTCTGATAACCTTACTTAGTTCATCGAATCGCGTCTCGACCCCATCGTCTCCGATCACTGAACAGATAAGACGAGCCTTCAGGAATGTCGTCCAGCGGTTCACCAGAGACTTCTGCCCTCCTTCATCGTTCTACGGGAAATAAAATGAATAGGAACATGAGAAATGTGGGTCACATTTCTGTGTAGACTGCATGTTCTTTCATAAGTAGAGCTCTTCGGCTCACCAGACACACTCTCCCCACTCTGGCCAAAACAGTGGGGCTCGCCCCACCGCTGGAGTCCAGACTCTTCTCACGGAAAAAGAAGTAAAGTTTGTCATCGTTCTTTTCTGCACTGTCAGGGATCTGTTGGATCTGAATAAACACAGGCTCTAGAGGATAAAAACAGATAAGCAGAGAGAGGCAAGTGGTTGTCAAATAAAATGAGAGGAACCATAACCTGTAATCATCAGCATTTACCTCCTCACACCCACACTTACTCACCGTTGAGCCACCTGGAGTCGTACTGCTCTGTCCTGATCGCCGTCCTCCCTCCCATGGTCCTAAACACAGCGGCATCTGTGCTCATAAAGTCAATATGTACACCTGCATAAAGGTTCCCATCTGCAAATGTGAGAAAAGATGCAGAGGTGAAACTTTGCTCGTCCTTGTAGCAAAGGGAATTTGAAAGATACTGAGCAGGTTTCTGCTTAAAAATGAAGCATTTCTTACTGATCAGAACAGCAACATTTTCCTGTTTGGGATCATAGGAACATTTTCCTTTCCCTGAATCCACATACCCGGGGACCAGCCTAAACAGGTAATCCTGCAGAGACACATTCGGCAGGGAGTGTGTGTAAAAATAGACTGCCAAGATGTGACGAGGGAGGATAGGAAAATCATAAACAAATCAGTGTCCCAGTTTGCACTTCTAAAATATTTAGCAGAGCAAAGCTTTCCAGGTCTGTGCTGCTGGGGGATTTTTTTTTGCTGTAAATCCCACTGAAGGAACTGTAAATGTCTTGTTCACCTCTGCCCTCCAGCCTCTGTTGATGAATGTGCAGATGGGCTGGTACGCCCCAGTTCCACAGGTGTAGAGGTGGGTGCGGTTCCACGGCTCAATCATGCGCACGAAGTTGGCACATTCGCCCTGGACAAACGAGAGTAAGACTAATGGAATTCAAACATGACTGTCCAATCTTGAAAGCTCATTTATTGAAAGAGCAGCATGGCAGTACATGATCCCACCTGTCTACCCTTTCCAGTCATCTGACATTCTCCCTTTCTCTTCGCCGAAGCTGGCCAGTGGATCTGTGGGGCATAAAACACAAAACAGCCCAAAACAGTGAGTTGTTAAGGAGAGATTAAATACCACAAGCCAAATAGCAGACTGGATTTAGGAAAGAAGCTGCTGGAATTTGGACGCACTATGAGGGGCTCCTTGTTGACATTGTGCATGTCCAGAGCCACCAGGTATTCCCGACTGCCCAGGTACAGACGGCCCTGGTCCTGATCCATCAGAAGGATGCGGTAGTCGCTGGTGTTGAAGGAGAAGCTGAAGGGTCGTGCCGCTCTTGTGTCCATGAGTTCTGCAATGAAAATGTTACAGTTCTGTCAAGCGAAAAGGAAACCAAAGGCCAACTTTCAAAAACTTCCCTCCCATTATTCCAACTCATGCCTTTAATATGTTTCATTAGTGACCTGAATGAACTTCTGGTCCCTGAAACAACACACTTCTCACTTGCTTTCCGGAAAATGTGTGTCACTGATTAAATATAACTCAACATGGAACATTTTGAGAAACATATTCGCTTTTAAGATCTCAATATTTTATGTGTCCTGGCTGTCTGATTGAGTTTAAGGCACTGCATGCCCTGTGGAGTTGAACGAAAAAGCAGGTCCCTGAGGAAACACGGTCAGTGGAACTCACAGCTAATTCTTAAGATCAGGTTTTGTGTTCAGTAGAGCATAACCTGTTAAGACATGCTGCAGTGGAAAGTGTTTCTTTTTTTTTTGTTCTCTTAAAAGCTTTGATTAAGCCATTTTCTTCTGCTGCAAGACAAATGGCCTCATGTGGAACTCCAGCAATTTAACTACTCCTTGCATCACATGTAAAAAGTTACACACCCCCACCGTACACATCTGCAGCATGCACAATATATTGGCTACCATATGTGCATACTGGGACACAGCAGAGGCATGTTAAAGACAGCGGGCTTAAATAATGACAAATGTTCGCAGATACCCTCAGAAGCAGGCTTACAGGGATTCAAGCGGAAGCACAATCTTTATTTACATCAAAGTGCCTGCCATCTTCCTTTTGAGGCCAGCGCTAACAGGATGCAGTCAAGGTGCCACTAAAATAAGCAATGCAATCGGATCTCCGGATGACACGGGATGGAGTCTCGGAGGTGGGACAAAGTCCTGTTCTGTTCCCAGGAGGTAAACACAGGATAACAAGCCCCCTCACCCTGGCCAAGCTCAACTGGGCCATAGTGGATCCACTGGAGAGGCTAAATGTAGCAACACCACACCCCTATACATGTCTCCATTCTCCAAAAATAGCAAACAATGTACTGCCATCATCCGGTAAACATTCAGCAAACACTTATCCTCTGACTACATTCTGACGCCGATAGGGAAACACTGGAAAGGACACACAACTCCAGCATGAAGCTTCAGCAGGGCGCTCATGTTACAACTTGACAACATATTGTTATGACTACTGCCACTTAGTACCAGACCCATCTCGAGTACAACAAACTGGTGACAGCCCTCCGAGGGCATGAGATTCTAAAACATGGCTTCGGTTACACGGCACCTTTTGCCTTCTAACAATGCTGAGTAATTCTATCAAACGAGCCCCAGTCAGTCCCCTTGAGGTGTGTATAGCTGACACAACTTCCAAGGAAACAACGTATGATCTGTGTCCTCTGCAGGCCTCGTGTACCCCAGAGTGTCACTTTGCCTGGCTCAGTCGTTCAGTAGAGTCACATGTCCTCCAGCCGCCCCGAAAACCTCCTCCACAGGCGCCTCAGGGAACAAAGAAACTCGCTGTCACAAACAATGAACAATAAATCCTTGGAGTGGCAGAAAACAGTTGGGGAGTAAATCCAACTTCTTTCCTTTTTGTTTGGGATTTAGGGAGGGGGAAGGGTGGCTGAATTCTGTGTGTGAGACTTATTATTGGTGCATACGTTGCACCCTGACAAACCAACGTGTATTGATTTAAGTGAGCTCAGTTCAGATGTAAAAGCCTCAATCTGAAAGTAACAAATTCAAGAACTAACTTGCGTAAATGGTGAGACGACTGCTTCGATCAGCATGTTCCAAAAAACACACTGGTAAGCTATTTACTGAGAGGGGGATTAGTGTTAAAGGTCACATAAAAATGCACTGCAATTACTTTCACAGGACTTAAACGGAACTCCCTGCGCATACGGCGAACCGTCAACAGCATGCAGACAGCTGTTGTCAGCCTTACGAAACTGTGAATTCAAAACAGCATAACACGTAGACAGCCAGTGATTATCAGCCGCAAATCTCAGGAGTAGCTCTAATCTGCTTCAGATGTCTTTTTACATGTACGAAATCATAAAAAGTGTATCACTGAAACAAGATAAGACACCAAACGCTGCCTGGACCTGACCTGCAACAACAGCGGCTTGACTCAGCTGCACATGAAAGCGCTGAAGAATGTTATAAATCTGATCCACACCTCTAATTTTCACATCCATGTATTTAGCAAGGTGTGACGAATGGGTTCTTATGCGCAAGCCAGTCCGCAGGTTCAAGGGACGCGTGATAAGGACGCAGAAATGACTGTAATCATCCTGTGATGAATGGATCAAAGGGGGCAGCTTCATGTTTGGGAGAAAAATCTCTGCTATTGGAGTTAATAAGGACTGGGAGAAGACAACATGGGAAAATCCCAGTTTCCCACCTAAAGGGATATGTAAAAAAAACATCTCCTTACCGCTCTAAAGTATCATTTTACCCCTGTCATCAAATTTCAGGTCTTTCCTTCTTGTGTCGTCATGTCAGACATCAAAACCAAGAAGTGACAGGTCAGATGGCTGTGCGTGTGAGGTGAAGGGTGTGGGGAGAAACTCTGTTGGAGGGCACTACCAGTAACCAGTTACACGTAACATCCACCTTTTGTTTCCAGGGTTGCACTGTTTGACATGTGGCAGGAAATAGGTTCTTTACATATGTATGAAAAGGAAACCGAACTGCTGGCATGGATGAGGGTCTGTTTATATGAGTTTGTGTGACTTACCAGGACAAGCCAATCAAATGAACAATTCTGATAATCCCTGCTAAAGAGAGAGTTTTTACTTTGTGTGTGAGCTCACCTTTGAAGGAGAGGCGAACCCGCGGAGCGAACTGCTGCAGGCCCGAGCTTCTGTAAACACATAAGGCTAACAGAAGGAGTTGGGCTCCAGATGCTGTCATGGTAACAGTCACGCAGGTAGCCCACAGAGATCTAAATCTGGACAAAAAGAAAAAAGAGGAATGAACATTATTACAGAGTGCCCCATGAGAAATGTGAGACTAAAAAAGAAGGAAGGGAAGGCAAGAGACTCTCTCTGATCTCTCTGATCAGACGTTTGGCCTGCAGCCTTCCAAGGCGAGACGTATAGTTTGGCAGCAGAGAACAAGGTCCAAATCTTCACACCTGCTTTGGAAAATATGACAGGCCTATTATTTATTTAGAGAGTAAATGTAGCGAGGGATGTGTTAAGACTGTATAATGGTTCTTGCCAGGATGGTTTCTTGGAAAAAGTCTGAAAATGGAGACAAGCATATTGCCTTCATCTTGGATAGTTGCTTAAATATATTCAGCTTTCTCGCGCATATATTTCAGCCACGTTTTTCATAGAAGCACATTTTTTAAAAACAGACAACGAGGATGCCAATCAATGAATCCCTCTGGCTCTCCCTCGCTCTTTCAACAAAGCACGTCGACGCACTCTCAGAAGTTGACGAGTAAAATAAATGACAGTTCAAAGAAACAGGTAGCCCTTCGCTGAAACAATTCCTGACAGTTTAGGGGTGTTGAAACGTAGCCTAACTGTTAGACCTTAACTCAAGCATTCATTATGCATCTGCACTTTGCTGAAGAGGATCCCATATAAATAATGAATACTAAAAGCTGAGTCCATAACATCCATTAAATTGTCTCCCTGAAGGTGTGTTTTGCTTGGGCTATAAGCTATCCCATGGGCTTTTCTTTTTCCTCATGACAGCCATGTAGCCGCAGCCTGCAGTGCACATGCATGGCACACGCCTGGAAATAAAGGGGGGCTTTTAGGCAGAGAGGTTCATGATGAGAAAAAAAAAAAAAAAAAAACGAAGCAGAAATTTGGGTGTGACACAATAAAGAAAAATCTGTTTCCATGAAACATCTGAACATTCTGATGAAACTGAAATGACGTGACATGGAGAATATTTAGAAAATTGAAAACAGAGGACATGCTGGCAACACCTTTAACAGTCTTCCTGGTATTATCACACAGGAGCCAGATCTGTTCACCAGAGGGGATGTTGATCCCGATCTCCTCCTTCCGACATAGTAAAATAACTCCCAATAACATGTAGTAGTATATGATATTCGGCATATATATATATATATATATATATATACATATATATATATATATATATATATGTGTGTGTGTGTGTGTGTGTGTGTGTGTGTGTGTAAAACAAATGGAACCATCATATAGACACCATTTAAAAAAAGAAATCTGACCACATATGTGAAGTTCTTGATTTGGTTGATATGAATGTCACCTTAAATCTGCAGACTAAAATTCACCCCTTTATATTTATATTAAACAAATAAAATCTAAAAAAAAAAAAATCCTGCTGAAACAGCTTAAAATATCCAAACATTTCCAAAAGCTGTTTTGCGCTTTGGGGTTGTGATGTGTGATGACCTGACTTCGTGGTGTTTATTCAGCAGTTCTGCTGGTTTCTCTGAGCTGGGTGGGAGCTACATAAATTGAAGTTCTGCTGTAATAATATATGGTTTCCCTTTAAATAATTACAGGATTTCTTTCAGCTTTTTAAAGCGCAGTTACGCACTTACCTGTGAACTCAACATCCCGAAATAGGAACCGAACAAATGCGCACACTCGAGCCATCAGCCGTTCAGCCTACGCTACAGAGTAACCAAACGTGAGTTAAAAGTTAAACCAAAGGCAGGTTAAATGTCTTACCTTTGATTTCGAGCCTTTCTCTGTAGCAACTAAGCCTTTCAGAGCCACCAAAACTTGCGGGATGTTACCGCTGCATTCCCCGCGTTTTGCGCCTCGGAGCCGCCGGACTGGAAAATCTCCCAGCAGGTCTGCGCAGGTATAAAACAATCCGATAGGGTTTAAAAAAAGAAGAAAAAAAAGAAAAAGCACTCTTCAAAGAGTAAAAACGATTCCTTATCAGTCGCCTATGACATTCCTTTGCGCAACATTACAAATAAAAGCAGCAAATAAGGACACCATTCCTTCTCCCACTCTGTCCAAAAGTTTAAACCCGGATGGGAGCCACCATCACCGAGGTGTGATCAGGACTTTGGTCCCCTGATCGCTTCACAGGACTTCCTTTGTGACTGAATGAGAACCAAGTGACCAGGTGCAGGTGTTGGGAGAGTGATCTGCCCTGCTGTCCTCTCCCTTCTGTTCTGCTCCCACCCAGCCTTTCCTCTCCTGTTGGCCCACAGCAGCATTGGACCAAACCTCTTGGTACACCATATGGGTATGATTAACCCTCTCAGTGCTGGCGAGTTGAATACACTCCTCCACTACACTGTTCCTGGGCACTGCTGCCAAAACATAAGCAACATAATTCTACTGGGGCGTTACAGAGACTTTTTAATATGTATAAATGTTTTTTTCAGACATTATAGGAGTCTTTTGTTATGCAGGATACTATGAAAGAGATTCACTTTTAAAGATAAAGAAGAGGAGGGGGGTCTGCTAGTAGGACTATGTCACCATTACTCCTCAGTGCTACATGAGAGCCAGGTCAGCCGAAAAAGATTCCAGGGATTCCTCTTTGGCTGGCTCCAGCTCTCATGACAACAGTGACAAAGCAACCAAAAGAGGGGAGGGGGAGGGCAACTGGATGTAAAGGACATCCATCCCGTTAACAGAGCCTTGAGCTTAAAATTAAAACTGCTTTTTTTTGAGTGCTTCTCATCATTACAGGCTTTGTGGAGAGCTGTGACGCAGTATGGAGCCCTGAAGACACAAAAGCTGAGGGTGAATGCGTTCTGAGCAACAGCCCTGCAAGACAGTAAAAGAAAATAAACACAGGAGATGTGATGTGTGAGTGTGTGAAGTTCACAGGGGAAGGCCACTGCTGCAAAACGTCACTAAGCTTCTTTTTTATTTTATTTTTTAAAATTCATCTTTCAGGCCGCCCTCCGCTTATAGTCAAGTTTAATCAAAGCATGTCTGCAAAGCAGCTGAAAGGTGAGGTTATACGCCCGTATTTTCTACACAAACCACTGTGGGAACTAATCCAGGCTATTTGTTGTGGGTTTCTACAGCTTATTTGCATGTGGTGTCAGGAACAGATGAATTGAAATGCTTGCAAGCGATGAGAAAAAGTTAATTCAATTCAGTTTAACTTCATTTGTATAGTGTTACTTCACGACAAAGTCATCTGGAGACACTTTTAAAGACACAGTCCAATTAAATCTAATTCCTTATAGTCCAATTATAAAGGGTTTGACTTAAAACATTATATAATCTACATTAAATGGATAATATCTGGACTAATAGACTGCCTCTCCACCTGGATGTTACTAAGCAAATAGGTATGAACCTCCAGTTGAATAATTACTGCATGGGCAATTATCTTTCAGTTTGCAACAAGTATTTTAAGCCCAACTGATGCAAGTTATTTAAGTCCACCTGATTCTTCAACAATTTATCGGAAAAAAAACACATCCTGTGGTCATGGAAAATATGGTTGTTTGTTTAAGAAGAGTCAAATAATTTTCATCAAGCAGAGAAAATATCTAATGACATTGTAGACTATTAAAACTGGGTTCACAACTGCTTAATGCATTATTAAAAACTGTAAGGATGGTGGAGAATGATCAAAAACATTCCTTGTGATCTGGATTACTGATCAATTAAACGTTGAGATGTAAAAAAAAAAAAAAAAGCAACAGTAGAAGTCATGACTATGGAAGTGAATGTAAGAAGAACATTTCCACATCAAGAGCTGCGCAGCTATGAGAAAACCAACGATCACTAAGGCCAACTGCAGAAAAAGGCTTAATTCTGCTAGAAAGCATAAAGATTGGACTCTAGAGCAATGGAAGAATATGGTCTGATGAATCCAGAATTACTCTGTTCCAGAGCAATCACACATAATAAGATAAGAAGAGAGGCAGATGAAGTGATGCAGCCATCATGCCTACTGCCTACTCCGCATGCCTGTGGGGGCAGTTTATAATCTGGGGATGCTTCAGCTGGTCAGGTTCAGGTTCAGCAACGTTATGTGCCTGAATAATGATGGCATATACTGAATAATCAGGTTATTCCATCAATGGATGTTTCCTTCTCTGATGGTACAGGCATATTCCAAGATTACAATGCCAGGATCAAGGAGCATTTTACTTCCGTTTCACACATGGATTGGCCACCACAGAATCCCATCCTGAGCTCTTTTTTTTGTCCAGGCAGCTTTTTTTGTAGCAGGTGACAGTGGGAAGGAAAAAACTCCCTTTTAACAGGAAGTAAAATATTGAGCAGAATCTGACGTTTGAAGTGCGGTCATCTGCCAC
Organism: Telmatherina bonti; assembly: GCF_933228915.1. Lineage (NCBI taxonomy): Eukaryota > Metazoa > Chordata > Actinopteri > Atheriniformes > Telmatherinidae > Telmatherina > Telmatherina bonti. Next base: position 31,342,196 of record NC_136622.1, read on the forward strand.
AACTGGTTCAGGGTGAAAGTTAGGACAATAACTAGAAAAGCTACATGGTGTGTATTACATTAACGTTACGAGTAGCAGCAGGCACATAAGTCAGAACAGAGTCCTGCAGTGTGTTGCTCTAAGGAAAGGCACAGGAAGCCATTCCTGCCATCAGACTTTATATACTTATCCCTTTCTGTCAGAGCTGTGCTCACATAACAGCATTGATGCATCATCTCAGGGAACTACAATCCCATTCAGTCATATTAACTGTTTTAATTTAATCTTATTCTTATTTCTATGCTATTTAAATATACTTGCTGCTAGGTGTGTGCTTTTGGGATCTATCGTAATACTGTATTTATATTTTTAATGTATATGCTGCTGCTACATTTCAATTTCCCTACGAGGATAAATAAAGTAAATCTTAATCTTAATTTGTCTTTCTAACGTGATACCTCTCAGGGGTGTAAATCACAGGCGTAGCAGGGACTCTGTCACATGCTGATTAAAACAATCACTTCCATTCATATCAAATCACAAAAAGACACAAAAATATAAAAATTAAATTTTATTTCTGATCTCAGTCAAAGCTTCGAATGAAAAAAAATCTGGTATTTTGGGGAAAACCAGACTGTAAACATTCAGCTAAGCTTTAAAATGTTTACGTAATGTTTGCAGGTGATTTGTCTACAGAGGACGGATAAATTATGCTGTTTTAGTAGCTTAAACAGGATTTACTTTTGACAGCTTGAGGAGAAAACAGTTGAAAAATAAACTTACTAGATAAACCTGCTCATATTTGACATGTTTTAAAGATAAATTGCTCAAACAGCACATTCTGAAAGACCTGTACTAATTCCCTGTTCTCAGTCTTCTTTCATGGATACCGTTACAAGCCAGGAGCAGCAACATGCAGATCAATACTGAAATATTGATATCTGCAATACCAGCTACTCATGTTCTAGAGTAGATTTTCCAATATAATTTTTTTCTTTTTAGAAATTTAGGGTAGTTTGTCATCGCAGTGGAAAGCAACTATAGGATCAAGATTTTTTCTAATTGATACTGGGTTAGTAGGTACTGCTTCTTCTTCTGCACCTGCCGCATTTCCATACTTAATACACTCAGCATAAGCTTCGCAGCAGCAGGTCGCTCACTCAGTTTCTCAGTGTTCATTCAGCCCAGTTGAGCCGGTTAACAGCAATGACTGAACACAAAAAGTTACATGTGACGCTATTTTAGCTCCATAAACAGTAGCAAAGTGATTAGTGGTGTGTATGGGAAAACCGAAGAATTTTAACAACGCCACAAACCTCATTAACTCTTTAATGTCAAATTTATCATACTTTATACATACTTTTTCTGGCACCTATTGCATCACTTTGTGGTAAAAACTTTGCTCCAAATCTTGTCTTATCCAATCTGATACTTGTCTTTGCCCCCTGCTGGATACGTTTTGCACTACAATAATTCTGAAATATCACACAGAAATACATGTTTTTGCTTGTTTGTTTTACTTTTCCCTTTTTGTGAAAGAACCAAATAAAGACTTAAAATTAAAAAGTCTTTTATTTACTGTCCAATATGTCTTAAGTCAGGCAATGAATAGGTAAATATATGAAAATCAATTGAAGCACAGAATATGAAAAAGGTTGTGATGAGGTGATCTGACAAGAAGTAGAGGAGAGGAACAGGTACTGCTATATTCTCACATATACTACTTTTAATTTAGATTTGCCAAAGACATTAAGTTTGTATTATTTATGCTTATTTATTTGGTTTATTCACCAGGAACCATGTGTTAAAACATAATGAACAGGGTAAAGATACTCATTTACAGATTCCAGATTATAGTATAGTTTTTGTGGCAAGAAAATGACAAATCTGTGAAATCAATGGAAAAAAAAACTAACAATAAAAAGTACAATAATGCAAAGGATTAATGCCAAAAAGCTTAATTTGTAATTTTCTTTGTTTCTCTTGGAAGGTGTCTAAAACTTCCAGTCCTCCTCAGTTCAGTGGGGAGTTTGTTCCATTGTGTTATGGTTTGGTGTGAAAAAGCTTTTGTATCGTTTTTGTACAAAGTATCAGTATCAGATCGGTATCTTTGATATCAGCCTGAATATGACTTAATATTGGATCATAAAGGAGTGATATTGCACATCATTAGCTGGGACTGATATGCGTTTGCTGTTATATGTGTGATAATAGTGAGATAAAACACAGTTGGAGTCTATCTAGTGTTGATACACCTTTGTGACTGAGCTAGCAAGGAAACAGCAAGGACCTGCCTCTTGTCAGAATTACTAGAAGGAGGTAGGTTGATGGGAATGTGCTTAGTTTATTTTTATTTCTCCCCATTAGGTGCAGCTGATATGCTAATAACAGGCTAATCAATCTCAGGCTCAATGAATGAAAGTGAGCAACCCTGATCATCATTTTATTGTTGTTTGTTTTTAACAAAAACAGCAGAACTCGTTTTGCACAGTGGGAGGAGGTTTTTCAGAACTGCATAACTATCAAGTGGCTATGTGGGCTGTGCAACATTAACATAGTCATATATTCTCATTCACTGAATGATTAGAAACTGGCAGAGTCACACACAGTGAAACATTAAGGACATGACAGTTGTTTCATGGCAAAAATGTACAAATTTACAATCGCCAGGAACATTTATATAATTTTAATTAACATTAATGACAGTTAAAACAAGTGTAATGTCAGAGTTTTATTCATTTTCATACTGTGAGTCTGTGAGCCACATCTGAAGTTGGGTGTCTGCCAGGTGTGACGTGCCAACAGTTGTGTGTCAAAGTGTATCCAGGAGGGAGTCTTTGTTCCCTAACCCACAGGAGGTATCTTTCTGTTTCCAGCAAAGGAAGTGAGTCATGAGTGTGTGTCAGGTTCAGGTTTCCGTGTGCTCTAAACTTTGGCCCTGGACATTAGAAAAATTGACCAACTCCCACCACTTCATGAGCACCCGTTAACGTCATCTGTATCTTTCACTGCATCATCGCCTATCCTTATCTCACCAGCATGCAAACACACACGCACACACACACATACACACACACACCGTTGCCTCAACTTGCAAAAGTGATAGTAACAACCCATCTTTCACCGTTGGACTGGGTATTTTTTCTCTGTGTACGTGAGTGTGAGGGGAGGGAAATGGTAGCAGCAGAGGCCTGTTGTCTCCTACATGATGGATGGATTCTGTAACATGGAGACAGACAACATGGATTAGAAAACTACACTGGCTGGTTTTTTGGTCCACAAAAAGCTCTGTCAGGAGGATCTTCTTCTCTAATGGATAGGTAATGTGAAATGTGAGGTAGACATTTATCCCTGTAGGCCAACCAAAAGCCCCGGATAAATCGTATTTCTTCAGACACATCAATCATGAGAATTCTAGGGGCAGAGCATTGTCCCCTTGAGGAAAACCAACCTATTATTTGACCCCCTGATGGTCTCTCCTGCAGTAGGCTATATTGATGAATTGAAGGTAGTCTGAACATGTCTGCAATTTAGAGGCACACCCACGGTACTGCCAATGCACTTTAAGGGTTAAAAACAATGTGCATATTTAATCCTAATTGGTAAAATAGTTATAAAATAGCTGTATTTCTACTTTTATATTATTATTCAGTGTTTTTGTTATTTTTTATTATTCAGCACCTTAACACCAAAACAAGTTCCTAGTCTGTGAACTGTTCAAAGACAATGGCAATAAAAGTCTTTCTGATTCTTAATCTGGACTTGTTTTCTATGCAGCAATAATCTCACAACTTTAAAGTATTGTAATTATTATCCTACAGGTAGACATAAACTTCCAAATGTAAGAAAGGGGAACAGGTGCTGCGTGACATCTATGAACTTCACACACCACTGATTATCAAAGGAGAGAAACTATGGAAAACATTTTCGACATGAAGGGCGCATACGTGGCACACATTCCAGTCACAGCCTGCTCACCTCACACTGAATTGCAAGTGAGGTGACTGCAGGCTTCGACAGAGAACACTGTACAGGCACATTTTGGAGCTGCAGCTTTCCAGAGCCAGAGCAGCGTCTGCATTCGTCCAACACGCCACGTGTCCGCAGGGCCAGCCAGCCACCATCTGCCTTGAAGACAAGACTGGCACTCTCCCTCGCTATAAAATGCAGCTGGGAGATTCAACAGCTGTTGAAGAAGTGCTCTTGCAAAATAACAAGGAATGTGTGTTTGTAGGGGAGGAGGGATGCTTACTGTATGTAAAAGGAAGCAAGTAAAGGATGAGCAAGAGTACAGCCCTTGTGTCTTTACAGGTAAATCTGTCAGCACTCTCTAAGAGGGCTTTTGGTAATTGCCAGTTAATGGTTAAGTGCTGCCACGCAACCACAGTCCAAAGTGGTATTTGTTCCTGCATGTATGACTGCAGATCCATTTTAAACCCCAAGACACACATTATTTGTGCTTAGAGAACAACAGAAAAAAATCTGAAATGCTGGGAAAAGTGAAAAATTGGGGGCCTGTGTCTGGATTTGGCAGACAAATTTGCATGCCAGCATGCATGTACGCAGTGTGTGTGTGTGTGTGTGTGTGTGTGTGTGCATGCAGACACAGAAGCGAAAACACACGTGCAATTGCTCTGCCGCTTGAATTTAAATTGAATTCTCTTATCTCTGCTCACACCCTTGCTCTCTGCTCTCTCTGCACACATCCTTGAGACACCAGACTCCAGGCGAATTTCAATGTCAAAGACACAAAGGTAACGTCGGTGCTACAATCTGTTCACTCTGTCAAGTAGGTGTACAAGTGTGTATGTGTTAGTGTGCATGTGTCTACAGTATATGCAGTGTGAGTGCTGGGGGGTTAGGCCTATTCATCTGTCTGGTGTGATCATGGCTTTCTGTAACTGGGCCCAGGCGTGAGCACGCACTCTGTGATCTCCCAGATAAGAGTCATCCATCTGCTGTGTGTATCTGTCAGGGCCCGGGCAGCTCCTCTTATCACTGCACTCATCCATTTCCCTCAATCATACGTGCTCTATTCTCTTTTTTCATTCTCCGCTGCGTTTGCCTTCTATGCTGATCAAATGCTGTGCTTCATCTTGATTTGCAGACCAGTGGACAATCACGCAAGAGTGCACAGTGGTGTTAAAAACAAAAAAACAAAAAAAAACCTGCCAATTTGTATGTGGTGTACAGCTTCTGCAAATATGCACACATGCATGAAAGAATGCAAGCCTTGACAAACAAGACGAAAGCATGTACACGTGCAAATCCACACATCTACACAAACACACAGGTAGTTGGTATTCAGGGCCCCACCTCTGCCTCTTAGATCGTCTACTATAGATCAGCCTCAAAGAGCAGCACAAGCTCTTTTTCCTGGAGGGAATATCCTTCTCAACACCAATCACTAATGAAGCTTAATCATTGTGTGAGTTATCTTTCTATGCATGTTTTTATTGTTGTTCTACTTTAAAATGATCAGAGAGTTGAAGAAGTACTGAAATGTGAGAGGAAGAAGCAGTGCGACAAGATCATCTGTGTACAGTAACAACATGAGCTTAGCCCAGGGGAGTGTTGTGTACACTGGAGAATCCATTTAGGATTTTGCCACCTGGTATATAACAAAGGCTTCTCACAAACCCCCAGACCACAAAACAGCCTGAGGATGGTTTTGCTGTCCTAGCAATCTGTACTTAGTTTGTCACAATCAATATTGTAGGAACCAGCCCTATTATTAATTCATATTCAAGAAAACATGTGCTCTGAGGTGGGCTGAATGAAGCTTCTGTCAGAGACACAAACGCCGTATTTAACATGGGATCACTTCATAGGGCATAATGCCTTTCGTCATCAGTATTAATAGTATAGTCTATCCTGGACTGCATACTCTGGGTGCTGCTGGGCCTTCAACGGGACAGGTTTTTGCTGGTGGAATATTTATAGCTGTGCATTAAAAGCGGAATCAAGGGGTTTAAGTGTACCATTGCAACAGAGCTGCTGTTCCTTTGTCTGGGCCTGTCCAAAAATGTCTTTCCCGGGGCTATTTGCAGAGCTGCATTTAAACTGTCAGTAATATCACACAACTGCCGTCATATCAAAGATGAGCAACATTAAAGAGCAGCTGTAGCTCTTGATTTCTCTCCTCCCTTCAAGACAAATTCACTGTAGTCAAACACATCAAAAGAACTTGAAAAAGTCACACATCTTTGCTTTAACAGGGCTCCTTTGTGTCTGACAGTTAAGAAAAACTAATTAATGCTCACATGAAGAATTGGACGGGTAAACTTTAATGACATGTAACTAAACTTAAATCTCTAGACTATGCGCTGATAAGCTTAACAACACCGCCACCTTGTGGTCAATTCAAGAAGCTCATCCAGATTTTTTTTTTTTTTTCACTTTAAAAGGATTTTTGTAAAATAGTTTGTAAATATAAAACACAGACAGCAAGTCCAAACAACTGTCTATTTTATTAGATCTGAGCCAAAAGGTAGACATTTATCTTTCAAGCAAATGAAAATAAACCAAAGCAACAATCATGTAAGTATCTTAAACTACACCGTTCTAGAAAACAGCACACAAAATATAACTTTTTGATCAATTTTATGGAAAAAAAAGCCAAAATCAAACCCCAGATTTTTTTCTTAATGATAGATCTATTGATGAATTAAACATCTACCGTCTTATCCAAAGAGAGAATGACAAAGTCCTATTTACAGGTTCATTGCTAAGAAAGTGAGCAAAATACAAAGTTTGTTACAGTGCACTCCATGATGTTGCTGCGATAGTGACAGTCTCACCGTGCACAGCAGACTTTCTCTGCAGTCTTGCAAGCGCCATAATTATCCTGCCTAACATTTCGTGCTAACAGGCATGCGATAATGTGGATGTGTAGAAAAACATAATAAATATCAATGTTTTATGAAAACAAATCTGAAAACACGTCACAAGAAAATAACCGCGAGATGCTTAGGTTTGCAAAGTGAAATTAAGTTAAAATGAAACATCAAAGCTCTACATGTTGTAGAGGCACGTTACTTTAATGCAGGAGTCCAAGGGAAAAGATTGGTCAAACTGCAGTGAGAATAAAACATGAGATGGATTACAGGATGGCTTTTTAAACAGGACACAACATGTAGAACAGGAAACAACACTGGGACTCTTAAAATAATTATTGATCCTATTTACTACAGTAGAGTACATAGTTTTATACACAACCAACGATAAGGAGTGCATAAATGTTCAAAATTAATATGGTTCGTTATACACAACTACCACCATGATCATCCCTGAGAACACGTTTTGGTTCAGTACTCAGTGTATCTGAAATTTACGGACATATGATTTTCAACTTCTGACATTTTTGCTTCGTCATGTGTCGATTTCTGGAACAAAAAAAACAAAAACAAAAAAAAAAAGTCTAAATTTCTTCAGCTTGAAATGTCCACTAATAATGCCTCAGATCATCTCATCAGTATTAGGAGAGTTTAATGTAAAAATGAGTTGTCGCAACTAAGCTGTCACTATGTTGTTTCCTGATTGGCTTGTGTGAACTGTCAAGAACATGTTGAACTTGAAAGAGTGAAAGAGTACGTCACAATCCACAGTACTGGCTGTAGAAAATAGAGGAAACTTGCTGCCTTGGCTTTATTGTTACTGTTAACCCTGATTTAAAAGCATGTATTTTAGGCATACATAAAAAAAGAAGCAAAGACTGGTGTTCTGTGCATAAAAATGACTAACATCAGGAAGGATTTCATGTTTGCTCTGTTAGTCTTCGTCAACTGAGCCTCCTCTTTATCTTTCAAGTCTCTGGTCCCTATGGTGGCTTGCTCACTTCGAAATTCATCATCGGCCACAACATTAAAACCACTCAAAGATAAAGAAAGACAGAAAATCTATTTTTGCCAAATGTTCTGGTGGGAAACTCCTGGAATTCAAGTGGATGTTGTTTTTACGTGCACCGCCAACATAAACACTGGCAGACATGACAAATGGCTCGAGTTGTTAGTCAGGCCTTTAACCCCCCTCCTCCTAAATCCCACTGAGCAGCCTGATCCCAGCGGACCATAACCCACGGGACTGCAAGGACTGGATGCCGGCATACCAGCATCAGGCGTCACAAGACATTCACAGGAGGTCCTGTGTCCACCAGTGGGTCAGAGCAGTTTTGAACACGAGGGGAAACTAAACAATACTAGACAGTTGGTTTTAATGTTATGGCTGACAGATGTGCAACTCCTCTTCATCTCCATTTTATTTTTTCCTTCAGGCCTCCTCCTCTTCCTCCTCCTGGTCACTATCATCAGAACCTGAAAGACAAAAATAGAATGGTTGCAGTGTGAATCTTTGGTGGTTCTGAGTCTAAATGGTCTTTTTAAAACATCATTTTTACTTTGATAAATAAGCAGAAAATAATGAACAGAGTGTGATAAACTGCTGTCCCTCAGGTCCTCCGACCTCCCGCCGGTTATCTACGATGCTTAAGTTTCTATCATTGCTGTCAAAAGTGATATCTTACCATCAATCACAATTTCTCCACCCCCATCCTCTTCTTCTTCCTCCTCCTCCTCCTCCCCTCCTTCCTCCTCTGCGCTCTCATCTGAGGAGGAAATATATATTGCATATTAAGTTTATCTGGTAGAACACAGACATTTATATTTCAAGTACAACACAACTCAGTGAACTCAGTTCTTCTGCGCTTCAGCCTCTTCGTCACGATGCTGTTTTTATTCCAAAGAAATCTGCAGACATTTTTGTTACATAATGTAAAGTCACATGCAAACCTTACAACCTGCAAGGTTTTACGCATCGAAAAATATCTCATCTGGTCTTCATATGAGATTCAAACAACCTCGGACAAATAAGACATTATAGCATTTCTCTTTAAACAAAAAGTCAGAGTAGAAGTTAAAATGAAATAAAAAAAAAAGGGTAAATAGTAGCTATATGCTGCTGAACTAATGTACTTTATTAAGGTTGTCCCAAGTACTTTTGTAAAAGTAGAGAATTTGGGAGTTTGCTGGTCTGGAGCCTGCAGGTTGTTGCTGAACACCATATCTGCACTAACCCTTCATACCAGCTGTCACAGTGGTGGAAGGGGGGGAAGGGGTTTGGGCTTGTTTTGCCTCTATAGGACCTGGACACCTTGCTGTCACTGAGTGGACGTGGACCATGATCACCTCTGTATACCAAAGTATAAATATGAGGCCATCTGACAGATAACCCTTGGCTGAAATTAGCTCAAACAGGACAAGAACACCAAGCACAGCAGCAAATCTTCAACAAAATGGCTGAAAAAAAGCTAAATAAAGAGTTGCAATAACCCAAAGTCCAGACCTCACCCTGACTGAAATTCTGCAGGAGCATAAAAACAGTGACACATAAACACTCAGAGCTCAATGAACTGAAGCAACACAGTAATAAAGAAAAGACAGAAGTTTGTCTGCAATGATGCAAGACTGATGACATCATGCAGAAAATGAGTAAGTCATAGCTGCTAAAAGAGGTTCCACCAGCGATTGAATCATGGGATGATCTTAGTGTTGCACAAACCGCTTCTGCATTTCCGTTCGATGTTGGTTAAATAAATACAAGACTCAGTGAACTACGCCTTATTTCCTTTTAAGCTTTGATAATGAACAGATGATTCATTGCTGTCCTGACAAATAAAAACCTTGAAACCTTCTCTTTCCCTTTTACTGCTAATTTCACTTCAGCTTTATTCGTTTAGCACCGATTCACAACAAAGAATCCATTTATAAGACCTTTTAAATAGGATATCTGGGAGAAATTGGATAATCGCAATAATCTGACCGGGCGCATATGCATGCTCTTCTGAAATCCACTGATTAAAAAAATCTGCATCTACATTTATAAGTACATATGCGGACATATTTTTTAATATGTAGGTGCACGGTGACATCGTTTTGTGGGAGATCTGTTGGTTTCCTTATATAGGCTATTATGAATTGGTTTTCATTATGTTTTTTTTTTCCCTGTCTGTAAAGCGTCTTGAGATGGCATTGCCGGGATTTGACACTACATAAATAAAGTTGAATTGAATTGAATTCCTGTTATTTTCAAAACATCTTTTTTTTTTTAACGTGTCTTTTTTAAGCTTTGGCTGCTTAATTCAGAGGTAAGAAGGTGCTAATTAATTTACATATTTGCTTTTTTCTTGCTTGTTTTTTTACTGTAGTGGTCTTGAAACACTTTCCGCAGGACCCCCTTAGTATGAACAATAATAATGTGAAGCTCCCCCTCCCTCTACCAGATGAACATCAACACTTATGATGATTTGTACAAAGATATGTACTGTGGAATAGTATTGTTTGGTGGAGAAATATTCTTTAGTCCTTTACTTAAACCATATTATAAATCCAAATTTGGCATCATCTCGAAGGGAGCAGCTGATCATGAGGGATGCAGCTCTTTGCACATGCACAGACATAAAAAGGCTAAATAAATCCGATAACCCGATAATGACATTTACTGAATAAAGGATATCACATCTACATGACCGGCTGCATTGTCCAATACCTCCAGTAATCAGGTAATAATCTGATGTTTGGTCTGCATGTTAAAATCATCTCAGGCGTTTTATGAACTAAATCAATTCAAGCCTCTTCGTTGTATCCAATCAGAGTTCATACAAGCTCATTTCTATAAATTCAGCCGAGTTAAGGAAACCAGCGCGTTGCATCGAAGCAACGACAAAGAATAATGAGCCGAAATTATGTGTTCCTATACATAAAGATTTTTAAAATGTTCTGCTTTTGTACCAACCTGCACTCGCCCCCCTTTCCTCCTCTTCTTCATCCTCCTCCTCCTCCTCCTCCTTGCTGTGGCCTTGTTCTGGAGCACTTGTCTCCTCGCCAGGTTCATCGTCCGAGTCAGAAATCACCACACACTCATCCCTGTTACCGTTGTTGGCTGCCCTGGCCTCGGTGCCACTACTAAGGAAAAAGTAAAGAAAGTCAAACACACACAGTCGCGTTAACGAGTACACTCATTATTTTGGTATGCATCCCATCTGGTCTTACCAACAGGAAACAATGTATAAAAGTAAAAACCCGGACACTGTTAGTGAATACAGGAACTATAATTTGAAGGTACTGCAGGTGAGAATATTTGTAGGATTTACAGCTTAATGAGTGGTTTGTCTACATTACACAGTGTGTTGTCGATAGCTTTAACATGAGCGCCTGTTTTACCTGCCGTTCTCCCGAGGTTCCCAGAGAGGAGTGAGGTAGTATCTCAGGGGGTCTCTGTAGAGGTCATCTTTAAGTATCTAAAAAAAGACAAAAGTACAAAATATCATCTAAACGAATCTCAAATAAGATAAACAGCATTTTGCAAGTGTTCGAACATTCAATGTCAGCCAGGTTTTATGGAGAGGCAGCCGCTGCACAGCGAGACATGCTGCCTGTTATTTCATGCACTTTTCTCTGGTTTTGTGAATAACTGTACATTGTTTACTCTAAGAGGCTGACACTGTCTGAGACTTTACTGTTCCGTTTGCTAATTCAGTGGTGTAAAATACTCAAGAAGGTTTAAAGTATGGCAGTGTTTAGGTCACATGGTAAAGCAGCTGCCCCATATAAAGAGGCTGCAGCTCCTGAGCACAGCTGGCGCCAGGTTAGGTTATGTCAGCCACCTCTCACCAACCCCCGTTTATCTAGTAACCACTTAACTAGTAGTACCCAGAACATCTTTTTTCATTTGTTGTCCTTTTTTGTTTACAAAAAGAAAAGAAAAATGAAAAAGAAGCTTCAAAGGGGAACTACTGAACTTTGGCAGCTTTTTCCTACTTTGGCGCCCCCTGACGACGGCTAATTTATCATCCTGTCTCTTCTCCTTAACGTTTTCTAATTCTTTCCCTAACTTTCTTCATAAATGTCCTCATGGATTTCTTTGTGTTTCAGCCACTACTGTGGAGTGTGTTTCCCCCCGAATGCTTCAGGGGTGCACCAGCAGCTCCAGGAATCTACATGATGAATGTCAGTGCAGCATCAAATCGAGTCAGAAGCAAAGCGTTTAAGGCCGTAAAGTAACTAATAAAATGTATTATAAATAATAAAAGCAAATTAACTTTCGATATGCATTTCTATTTCCAAATATAAACTGTGAAAACCACATCTGCTACATTTCAAAACACACACACACATCCGGACATCATCGCAGTTTTCAACGAGATACTTCAACTCTTAAGCTTCCTAAACATAATCCATCTTTTATCTACTTGTTTCTTTTTCATATATGTGAACACAGATGTCCTCATAGAGTTTAACCAGCCAGTTCACAAATATTAAATCTGCATCATGTTTGCTTAAGAAGCCCATGTTTAAACAGCAGAAAATTCTCTAGAGCATTTAAGGAGAGCACAGCGGCATGCTATTTGTTGCTTTCCTGCTCATCTGCATATTACTCCAAACTCTTCCATCCATACTGCAGATAAATGGGAATAAATGTAATGTAGTCAGGTGTGTAAATTTCCCTTTTACAATGACTTAACACACAAGTGAAAAATAGAAAAATAGAAAACAGGGACAATCAATGTTACATTTCTTTACCAAGAGATTTATTTTCCAGTATAAAAAACATCAGGCCATTTCCAACTACGTCAGACTGACTACCTTTAACTAGATCTATTTATTGAAAGATTAGAAAATCACAAGTATTTTGGCACTTCTAAGCATGTGATAGGTACTGTTTTACTTTGCTCTTGATTTGCAGTCTACTCAGCAGTCTTTATCTTTGACTGCAATTCTAATGTAACTCAGGATAAAACCACTAAAGCCATTATTCTTCATCACCAATTCATAAAGATTTAACAAAAAAACTGAGAAAAGATGCTGCAATAACCTTTTAAAATTAGAGTTGCATCAAAGTTTTGAGCCTTTGAGAAGTGTTTCTAAACTATTAGCATTTCTCTTGTGTGTTGGAGGTGTTCTCATGTGTGCCATCAGTATGAGTGTGCATTTTTGTTACTCTATTTAATAGATACTCCAGAGCTATCGTTCCCAAACTTTTGAACCACTTTGTGCAGCAACAAAATTACATCTTTCCTGTTAAACAGGAAGTTCTGATATATTCAATCATTTCTACACCCACAAGTGTAAATTGTTTTTTAAAATATTCTAAATGAGTGATCTTTCAAGAGAAAATCTAAATGAATTTAGCTTTAACTCATCACTACAAACATTATATCACAAGTACTTTAATCAGATTAAAATCCCTCTACGTTCAGTGTTTTGACTATACGCACATTTTGACTTATTTTTAAATGACAGAATATCTTAATTTCCACTATCTCTCTTACATACATTACTGTTATACAGCTCTTCCTACACCTATTGAACCCTGGTAAAGCAGAAGAGGATGGAGCGGAAACATCTCAGATGGACAGGAGCTTAATTGTTTGTTTAAAAAAAAAATTGCTTTAAATCGCGACTTTTAGTCAATCAGGAAACCTTGTAGTCCAGCATATTAGACCATGAATGTAACAGCAGTAGTTAAAAAGGTGCAAAAGAGGTTTCATTTCCTTAGACTGCTGAGGCAGAACCAAATGGATATCCGGCTGCAGATGGCTTTCAGTCGCACCACTACAGAAAGTGTGGCAACTTACTGTGTCACAGCGTGGCATGCTGCTGCACAGCAGTAGACAGGAAAGCCCTACCAGGGGTAATAAAGACAGCTCAGAAAATCATTGGCTGCCCCCTGCCTGCCATGGAGGACAATGCCAGCTCTTGCTGTCTCAGAGCAAGTAAAATCCTGCCAGACCTCTCACACCCCGGGCAGAGACGCTTCAAACTTCTGACAGAAGGTTCAGCGGTATGAGGACAAGGACAATCCGCTTGGAGACTAGTTCCTACCCATGGGCCATCAGACTTTTATATTCAAAAGAACAGTCAGGCTGAACATCCACAAGGATGAAGAGTGTCTGTGCAATACTGCATGAGAACATTCTGCTGCTGCCAGAGCCTTATCTTATTCAGTTTTTCTTTGTATTTTGGATAGTTTATATTCCTAATTTCATTTTCTATACTTTTTGCACTCGTTATTACTTTTTAAAAAAAAAATATTATTATTACTTTGATTTTAAAGTGCAATAATGGGAGGAACTAAACCAATTTCCTTGTATCATTATTATACAAATACTTGAAATGATGTGTATGTAAAGTGCCCAGTGACAACATTGTTGTGAAGTGGTGCTACATAAATAAGTCTGAATTGAATTGAAATACAATGACAATACAGGCTTTATATGTTTGAGTATATTATAATCATTAACCAAAATATCCATGGTGGAGAGGCCATTTGTACCTGTGCTACATCATCTTGTCCTGGGTTACTGTGATCACTGAACCAGCTGAAAAAGGTCTCATAAACCCCTCGTGATGATTTCCTGGGTTCACTGTGAGCCGTCAGGTTGTGTCCACGATGCCACAGGATGGGGTTGGAGAACGACATGGGTGAACCTAAAAACAGGAGAGGTTGGTTCATAATTAAGACAGCCATATAGATTTTAGTCTAAATGCAATCAGAGCACTGGCGTTTCAGGACCCTTAGTCTGAGAGAAAAAATGAGTTTTCGTTTCTTTTTTAAAATTCTCTTAATAAATTATAGTTAGTGTCAAAATAAAAAAATTTCAATTACTTAGATTTATAGGGGGTTTTTATTTGTTTTTACCTCCCATCCCAAGGTGCAGCTCTTTCATAATGATGTTGTTCTGGAAATACGGGTTCCGTCGGAAGTGGAAGCGAATCCTGTAGCCCAGTTTGTTGTTCTTGAAAGACTCAATCTAAGAAAGAAAAAAAACTAAATGTTGTGGCACAGAATTTGTAACAGCCATATTTGTGTCACTATGATTTACCTCAAGATCAGTCATGTAACTTAGAGCGTCTTCATCTGTCTCATCAATGTGAGCTGAGAGATGAGGATGGTTCAACAGCTGGGAGATGAAAGTTAAGATAAAAGACACACATACGCTAATTTGCAGGAATGGAGAGTGTGTGACATTTTTCATTTCAAGGATACAGCCGTCACCCAAAAGCCAGGGATCGTTTTTGTGATGGCACTTCTCTGATCAAGATGCGGGCGCCTCTGACGACCAACTTTGAGCTCCAGGCGTTGGTGAAGACGAGCACTTTTCTTCTCAAGGGCTTCCAGTCTCATCTGCACTTGTGCCAGCAGAGCCACTGACTGTCTTATCTCTGGGGCCATTTTAACAGACACAATGGCACACTCCCCATCATCATTGTCCTCATTGTCTGATGGAAAAGAAGAGCTTGGTGTGGAGGAGGACCCAGATACAGATTCATCCCCTTCATCTGCCTCGGGTACATTATCTCCATCCTCTCTGTCAGTGCTGTGCACCGATGTGGAGCTGTCTGCTGCTGCCGCCTGGGTTTTTGAGCCTCCTTTTGAGGACTGATGGCCTCCGCGTTGTTTGAACTTACTCCCATGTTTCACTTGTTTCGCCTTTTCTGATGAACAAGGAGTCTCTTGGCTGTCCTCTCCATCTCCTCCAGTGAGACTGGCAAGTGCCTCAGCAGCAGCTATGGCAGCAGAGTCAGATTGATCAACAGGAGTTGAGGGACGCTGCTCTGATCTTGCAGTTTTCTTTGTTTCTTTTGAATCAGCAGATCCTTGTGGATCTGTGGACTGTGGCTTGTCGGTGGAGTTGGCATCGTGGTCGCCAGTGCTGGAGCTGTTGTTGACACTGTTGCCATCAGTGCGATCAGACATATGATCAGTCTTCAAAGCACCTGGCTCATTCCCGCAACCTTTTGACTTTGTCCCATCTGCTTCTTTACTTTCATTTTCACTGGTTTTAGAACTTTCCAATGTTTCTTTTGCATCGTCACTTACTTTAGTAGACTTTTTGGGAATCGTGTCGCCGTCATCCCGTTGGGGGGATGCGCATCGTTTCTTCGATGCGGAGTCAGCGGGCAGTTTGCAGTCCGTCACTTCACTCATGCTAGCTAGCTAGCAAAAGAGCTAACAAGCTATGACGCCCGAAAAACTCTTACAGAATAAACCTGAGTGCAATCAACTGCAACAGTAATCTAGCTGTTTTTGGAAATCGTTGTTAGTGTGATGCTTGGGTGGGATGGATGCAAGCTACATTCTCAGCTAAGCTACAACAGGAAGCAGTTCTAGTATTTCTCCGCGGCCTTGCAGACGGCTAACAATTAGCACGCTAACTTAGTTAGCTTGCGTTACCCGATTTTTTGTGTACTTCCACCGACAACTGCACCACATTTCCACGAATATTACTCCGACAAAAAATACCCGATCCAGGTAATCAAAGCCACCAACGAAAGACTGCTATTAGCGAAAACAGGCGCTCTTTATATTAGTTTATATTTGCATTGTCCGTTAGCTTACTATGCGTTCAACGACGTGAGAGAAAAACAATCCTCTGATTGGCTGCGACACGCCGCGCTAAAACCTTTCAACCAATCACATTTAAGGGTGTGTTTACACAGTAATCTGTACTGCTTGGTGTACTGCGCAGCAGAGGGGTAGCTTCGTGAGAAAATAAAGCTTTTTAAAATCTTTTTATACGTATAATTACCTAAATACTCTTCTAAATGGAAGTCGCGGTAATTTGCTCATATTTTATAAGCAGGAGGCATAAGCTATGACCTATTTTTTTTTTTATAGTTGACAGTGTCTAATGTAGATATGCACGCACATATAGATCTAAATCTAGCATATTGATGGCTACAACCCCCTTCAATCTCCTCTACATTCAGATTAAATGTATATTTTTTATAATATGGGGACGAGCTTTACATTGGGATACACAAAAATATTTTTAACAAACAGAATCACAACAGAATAAAAGGCCAACTGAGCAGCCGATGGGAAAAGAGATGCCAAAATGAACTAGTCACATTGATTTAATTTTGGTTTGCGGGATTATTAACTCCTGTTTACAGCTTAATTAGACAACATTAGTTAGATGAAAATCTGCAGTAAGCTACTGGGCGTTTAAGTAGCTCGAACCAAACCAAACGGAGGGTAGTTTGTAGGATTATACCAATTTAAACAACAAATTTGGGTCACACAAGACCCGGTAGGTCAGATCTAAAATTAGAGGCTGCATCTTTCGAGAGAGCAACCAGACTGCGCTGCATAAAGTCATGTAAACCAGAGGATCCATTAACACAAGGGCTGCCAGTGAAGACAGGGTTTTCATGAGTGTCATTTAATGCCACATGACTGAAGAAGCTCCGTGCGTAACGCAACGCTGGATCAACACCGAACACTGCTGCGCGAACCATGACTATTTACTAGTGTTTCTTAAAACCGCTGTATGTACTCTTATACACCCTTACAAACATGTCTTTTTTAACTATACCAAGCCAGGAGGGCCTTTTTACCACGGTCAAATCTGGCAAATCAGCCGAGGGAGAGGAGGCTCAGTCACGCACGGACGCCGATGACTGTGATGATGATGAAGATGATGACAGCGAGGACGTCCGACTCATCCCACGGTGCTCTCCGGTGCCCAGGAAGCGAGGCGCGTCCATCTTCGATGAGACCGCTGAGTATATGCGGATCCACTTGGCGTTAGCTGCCGGGAAAAGGGTGTCATTCGCCGACACAACAGGTGGAGATCTGGTGGATGTGAAGGAATTTGTTGCCTTCGATTCTGACGACGAGGAGACCAGCACAAGGTGGGAGGAAGAAGAGGCAAAATACCGAAAAGCACAGCGGGAGCCGACCTACACCGTGCACCCAGAGTTTCATGCTCCCACCGACAATGTCCTGCTGAAGGCTGTGCGCACTAACAAAGTTGAAGTTGAGAGGATATCCCCAGTAGAGGATGAGCCACTTGCCTTTAGTGGGTTAATACGAGTCCTGAACATCTCCTTCCACAAAGCAGTTTACATCAGATCTACCATGGACAACTGGGGCTCTTACTTTGATTACCCAGCAGAGTATGTCCACGGATCTAATGATGGGGACACTGATCAATTCTCCTTCAAGATGTCCTTTGCACCACCTTACACCACACATGGCTCTCGCATTGAGTTTGTGGTTCGCTATGAGACCTCTGATGGTGATTACTGGGCCAATAACTCCTCTATGAATTACGTGGTAACACTGCTCCTGTCCTATGAAGAGGACCCTGGCCATACAAACATCGATGTACAAGAAATAAGAAGTATCCTGAAACCTCCAAAAGTATACAGGTACATGTCCTGTTATACTTGGCCGAACACAACAGTTTGTGCACTGGTTTTGGCACTTTTTCTGCCTGTTAATTCATCATACCACAAGCATCCTCAGACAGATCAGGGTCCCACAAGCTGTTCATCCTTTTAATCACTGGCGCTATTAAGGTACTCAAAAGCCCAGTGATTCTAACAAATATGATACAACAGACTTGCATAGAAAAGAGACGGGTTTATTTTAGGACATGCTCGATATTAGCCATCAGACAAAGCGCACAAAGCCACAGGGGCAACAACTACAGAGCTGCACCTGCTTACAAATTCCCTTTGAGGTGGGGTAGCTGAAATCAGTTTACAGCTTTATTCACTGGTTCTGCCTGTGAGAATGCACTCAGCAGAGTAAGAATTCAAGTCTAAAGCAGAGCGTTATTAAACAAAGTTAGACACTGTTGCATGTTGAAAACAGGGACGTCAGAGAAGATGCATAGTTTACAAAGCATTTCTGTGACTTGCTTTGCTCTTTACTTTCTGCTGCAGTGAGACATAGAAAGACTTCTTTTTAGAGAGCACACACCCTGCTTCGAATGCCAAACACCCAGTGGTGTGTGAGGCGATCAAAATAGGCAAAGGGCAGGTGTCGTTTTCAGTCCTGGCGTTTCCCTGAACTAAAATTTACCTCTGACCTTTTCTATCAGAGTCATAGGGGAGCAAAGCAATTTCAAAGGAGGAGATTGGCTTCTCTCCCATGTGTAATTAAGAGGCTGGCACACGGACTACTTTGCTTCCTTCTGCACTCCATTAAAGCCAACTAATCCCCTTATTTATTGTAACATCAACATGAAAGTACGTGATCGATCTTGCAATGCTCGGTCACGGAGGCGGAGGAGGATCAGCAACGCTCCCTGGGCTTGTGAGGACATATAAAAAAGCAAACAGCATATAAACCGATGTAGTTGTCATGTAGGTCCACCACTGCAGCTGTTTGGAAGCAGGAAGGAGCCAGATGGTTCATTAAGGATGGATGGCTTGCTTATTGCAAATGAGGAGTTTGGGGAGCAGAAACTGTAACATCACAGATACTTATAGATTTAAAGTTGACTGATAACTGTATGTTGAAACAAGGCAGCCAAAGGGATTAGGATAAATTGAGACTCTGCAGTGTGTTTCATATGGTGTTTTTTATATTAGGTATATTTTACCAAAACACATCCTCTTCAAATAATACTCGAGTAAATACTAGAGTAGAGTACATACAGGTACATACTAATAAATGTTATGAGACTTGAGTGTTATGCTGCATTGTAGACTTTCTGCTTCATCAGTCTTTTTAATAAGTTTTATTACTAACTAGTTCAAACAGGACCACATATCTATATAAGGATTGGACAAAGCTTGGAGTTATGCTAACAGCTTCTAAATTTCCACACAAAGACACACCTGCCCATACGATGACACAAAGCTATTTTTTCTACAGCATCACACTGAGGTCAAGGTCTGGTTGGACATGGGCCGGAGTGTCTGATAACCTGACTTCTCAAAAGATTTACAATCGAATTCTTTTGAAAAACAAGCAGAGCTTGATCATTAATAATCAGTTTGATGGATTAAACATTGACAGACCTGTAAAGATCTGTGTAATGTATGTGTGATCTATATCAGATTTGATTTATTCTTCTCTTCTCATATATGTGTTAAAGATTTGGGCCACTTCTTTAGTTGAAGGAAAACAGGAAATAGTCGCAATGATGCGTAATTCATAAACAGAGTTTATAGAGCTGTTTTTCTTTCAGTTGTCTTCAGAAATAGTTTTCCAGGTTTTTTAAAGGACTTTCCAAAGGTCTTTAGATTTTGGCCTCCTTTTATCTCGTTCTTTGTCAAAATGATCCCACTACCTTGTTCATGTTGAGGTCTAGTCCAGAGATAACAAATCAAGACAAAGCATTGTTATTTGACATACCCCTGCCTTTTTACCTGTTTCTCTGTCTTAAGAACGGTGTCTTGACAGCCAACCTTATATGGAACCATTTCTGATGGACTTTATTGACTAATAGATGGATCAGCCGGAGATCCAGATGTATCTCTCAGGTTCTGTTTCAGGTCTTTACTGGAGTTTTTTCTGTTACAGACTTCTCTTTCAGATACTGTTCATCTGCTGTTGAAAGTTTGTCACTTCTTTTCTTCTTCTCTCATCAAGTTTATTGATTTTTTTTTTTTATCATTACATGTCGCACATCATGCTGAGATGTGTCAAGTGTTATTCCTATAACTCTTTGGAAATCATCTGGTAGGTGGAAAAATGCTGTTTTTTGCCTTTCAAATTGAATTTGCTTTCGTACCTTTTGTAGGTGTACCAGAAGAAATGGGAACAAATTATGTGTCTGCAACCAGCTGCTGGGAAGAAAGCCCCTAAAGATAGAGTTTAAAATGGGTTCTTTCCTAAGTTGGCTGTTATGTATAGACACAACACCCGCTGAGTTGGGAACCTTTTTGTGCTTGAATGATTCGTAGGTCAGTGTTAAGTGGCTTAACAAACAAAACTCACATTCTTCTAAAAATAGTCTGAGGACTGCTCTAAAAATGAGCAGACAAAACAGCCAAAGGAAATTCATAAAAGACCTTCAAAAAGCCCGGAGAGCTGTTGCTCAAGATCATTTAAAGAGATTAAAATAAAGTTTGTCTCCCTGGAAACAAAATTTAAAGAGGCAAGAGGTGGCTCAAGACTTTTGCACATTAATCTTAACATGCATTAAGCAACATGCTATGTGCAGCTTCTGTAGCTCCTGTCACATGCCCGTCACACATCTTAACCTTTTGGCATTATTTACTGGACTCCTTGCAATGTTGCATCCCCCCTATTTCGTAAGAAGTGACCTCTCTGTGAGCATTTCTGCTTCGCATCGTTTGCTTTATTTAGCTCTATTTATTTTCCATTAATGTCTCCACCATTACATTCGATACATAAACTTGTACTTTGAATTATGACTTCCACTGGCTTTTGCCGGGCTCCGTTTAACCTTAGTCAACAAAATCTCTCTCAGTTATTTTCCATCTTGCCATCGACTAACAACCTGTCCAATGAGACGGGTCACTGCTGAAGCTTTTGGCTCCGCTGTGCTGCAAGTCAGACATAGAAAATATACAACAACGTGCAACACTAATATATGTTTAACCAACATAGATTATTCAGCACCTTAACTGCATTAGCAATTAATAAAGTGTAATTATCCAAAACCAGTGTTGCTGACAGTATTAATGAGCTCATTCTCTCTAACAGCTTTCTTTCAACATAATGCACTCCCTTACAGCCTTATCAAAATGTAAAACCATGCAGTCTGTTGGAGAAGTTTCATTAGCTTTAGAGGTATTGATTGTTGTTGTCTTCATATTATATCCTAAATGTCTATTTTCTTTTAGTGTGAACAGTGATTCCCCTTCAGAAGATGAACTGGAAAAGGCAAAAGGTATTAAATAGTTTCCTTAGTAGAAAATCTCTGCTTTCTCATCAGACTGAATACCAAGATTTAATGTTGGGCTTCTGTTAATTTTCCAAACATTAAAAAGACTTGATTAAAATCAGAATGGTTAAAACGAGTGCAACATGCTCAGATTTCCTGTATGCAACTCAATAAGAACTTCCATTGTGTTTATAATCATTCAGATGAATTCAGACCAATCCGGTTTTCATTTGTATTACTGGCATTTTTTTAGTGAGTGAATGCAGTTTTATATAATATGGCTATTGGCTTTTCTGTGTTCAAATTAATAACAACCTCACTATCTATTTATTTGTTTTATATCATCAGAAGAACCAGCAGCAACCTCCAGGTCTGGGCTTGTCAGGCCTATACCTGTGTGTCCGGTCATCGTACAGCCAGAGATTGATATAGAGGTAAGTCTAACATGAGGAGAACACAGAGCACCACAAGAGTAATTTGTGATTATTTTGCTAGTCATTAAAGATAAAAAGCCAAAAGTGGTTAAGCATTTGGGAAAATTACTTGATGGATTAGATCCAAATGAACTTGGCCTGCATGCAGTTGTTAACACATTCATATTTAACAGGTAAGCAGACTAAGTGCTTTCTCCATTCATTCAGGTCATGAATATAATAAATCATAACAAACCTTTCTGTTCAACTTTAAAAGCTTATCACCATGGGCTTGGTTGTTTATATTGTTCACAGCTCATTGAAGCTTCAGCAACAACTTAGGTAATGTCTCACTTCTCACAGCTGCAGCATGTGCAGTTTATTTTGCACATCTCCTTCTTGCTCTACTCATATCATGATGCATGCTCTTCAGGTTTTTGCACCTTTTGATTGGTTAACCTTTAGTCTCCTTCACAAATACGACCCCAAAGGAATCAGAATATATTTATATATATATATATATATATATATGTATGTATGTATATATATATATATATATACATGTATGTATGTATATATATATATATATATATATATATGTATATATATATATATATATATATATATATATATATATATATATATATATTCTGATTCCTTTGGGGTCGTATTTGTGAAGGAGACTAAAGGTTAACCAATCAAAAGGTGCAAAAACCTGAAGAGCATGCATGGGGATTATAGATTATACACATATATATATATTTATATATATATATATATATATATTTATATATATGTGTGTGTGTGTATAATCTATAATCCCCTTCTATTAATCATCATACTGATATCCTGTATCTGCTAGGCACGCACTCATCCATATCTGTTTCATCTCAGTATTCACATGCATGTCTTTTTTTCCTTTTCAGCAGGCCGTTGCCAATAAAAAGGAGTCAGTCAGCCAGTATATGAACATCAGTTTTCATTTATTCTACAAAGATTTTTAATAAATTGTTGGCAGTTATGTGCTGGCAGTGCAACTGTCTGTATCCACCGTCCCAGCGGTTCACTAACACCATTCAACTGAGCATAAAAGTTTGGTTTTCCAAAACTTTTTAAACAAATCCAATAAAGACATTAATTAATTTGGCTGTGAGTGTTACTGAAAAGCTCTCTTGAGTCAAACGGGAAACAGGCTTCTTGGAAAATGTATTTGGTGCAAATTTATGAAGCATAGAATTCCAATAACAAAAACTGCAGCATCCAAAATGTCAAATGCACCGTTGATTTGTTGTAA
Source organism: Telmatherina bonti (assembly GCF_933228915.1). Taxonomy (NCBI): domain Eukaryota; kingdom Metazoa; phylum Chordata; class Actinopteri; order Atheriniformes; family Telmatherinidae; genus Telmatherina; species Telmatherina bonti. The sequence goes on from NC_136622.1 coordinate 31,365,531, forward strand.
AAATCAGTCCCGCCTCTAACTTTTGCAACCGTTTCATTTCTCTCTGGCAATCTGAGTCATTTCAAAACATCATTTGCAGTGTATTTATCTTTGTCTACCTGTCGCCTACTGCCTAACACCTAACAATGTCTATCTTAGTTGTGTTATTTTTATTTTATGTCTCCCACTCCGGCAATTTTATCTGCTTTATGTTCTGTATTTTAGTGATACCATGTCACTATGACCTTACATGTTGGATAAAATCAAGGAAAGGCATAAAATATTACAAACATTACAACAAGGTGTAAGAGAAATATTGAAAATAGGATAATAACAATGAGAGGAATTAAATAAAATGTAAAAAATTAGATCTGTCTATCTTGGCAAAAATTTGATCAAGTCTGGTCCTGCAGTGTTAACCACAAGTCTTTCCCAACTGGGCTTTCTAGTGTTTTATTATTAGTATGTCTGCTGTTTCTGTTCCCCGTGTGAATGGTCTAAACAGAAACCAGGAATTACTTTTCTAAAGTTTTATTTAAATACAGTCCTCGTCATCCACATCACCACTTACAACAACAGAGGACAACAAATCACCAGCTCAATTAAGCAATTCATTAATTAGTACAAAACAGAAATTTATTAGTTTGTAAATCAGGTGAAAAAAAAATATTATCTCATTGATGGGATTAATTGCACTTTATGATAAAAAAAAAAAAAAGTAAATCAGTGTGAAAATTCAACAATTGGGTAAACTTCACATTAATGCATGGATGAAAGTTATTGTGCTCTTTGTTTTTAAAAGAAATTTTGAACCATCTCATCATCATTTTGCATTCAAAGCATCTTTTTTCAGTAATTCTGAAAAAGATTTTCGTCTGTTTTCTTACTGTTTATATTCTGTCTGCATTTCTTTAATGTCAGCATGAAGTCTGTTGCACTGAAAAGCATTATTATCTTCTAAAATGCTTTTCTTTCCTCAGTGTTTGATGTAAATGTGGACAACTAATTGGATCCCTTTGTCTTTATTCTTGCCAAACTGTCACTGTTTTCTCACTTTAACAGATTGCAGTTTGCCCATCTGGTTCCTCTGTCCCATCCAACCACGAGCCTCCATCTGTTGATGGTACACCGTCCGCTCACACTGTATTCCCAGGTGAACAATTTCCTTGTACGTCTTCCGAAACTACCCTTCAAACTAATTCAGCCTTTGTACTCTGTGCCAGCAAATTAGTCCAGCCAAATAAGTCAGAGCCTTTACCCAGACCCCACTGTGAGTTGTGCAACCACATATCAGAGCAGCCAATATCCAGTTGTCCCTCTGCGTTGCTGCTGGCCTCAACTCTATCTCCTCAAGAGTCTAAACTGAGATCAGACTCCTCCCAGGCTGAAAGAGAGGTAACCCCTCCTTTAGAAGCCTCTCCTACATGTCCTCCAGCCACAGAAACCTGTCTGTCATCAACAATATTAGAGCATGGATTGACTGAACCTGAACTGTCTGCTGAGGGGGTTTCCTGTCCCATTGTGACTCAGGGCTTTGAGCGACAGGTTGCAGAGGGATCGAGTGAACTTGCTGAAAGATTATCAGAAAGTTCCATGAGGTTCACAGCATATTGTGTTGGCAGCACTCCTGCGCATTTGTCTCCTGAAGCAGAGACTCAAGCATCTGTGGGGGCTAAAGATGAAGCTCCACTATCACAGGAGCTCACAGAACGCACCTCAGCAAACACAGGCATCATCGAGGTGAGCCGTTACTCAGCTCTTCAGTCTGCCTCAGTCTTGGAAGAGAAGGAAGGCGCTCCTTGTATTCCCCACGACGTGTTAGAAAATGAGCCGAGAGAGTTGTTAGAGGTTTCTGAGCCCCAGTCTGAGCATGACATCAACAGGATTCTGATGCCCGGTGTTTTCTTTCTGAGTGGAGTTGTGTCCCTGTCAATAGTAATGCAGAAACCCTGTGCACTTTTCCTCATTGGATTGCTTTTGGTTTTACATCATTTGTGATTCTCCCCCAAAGATTTATTCAGTTTTATTGTAAAGTGCCTTTTAATGATTCCAAAACAAGCCAACAAATTGAACAAGTTTCTCACAAGGGACACGGTTATTTTTATGCCAAATGAAATTCAAAGCAAAAGTCCTTGAAGAATACTGCCGATATTTTTGGAAACTCAATAGAAACTCAATAGAATATCTAATATTTCTATTATCAAAACACTGTATACCATCAGAACTGTTTTGGTGTCAATCATTTCTACAGAGTACTTTTTTCTTTACAATTATTATCAGTGGCTGGGTATTGTTTAGCCGATAGAGAAGAAAAAGATGGTAGTAGCCACTACGTTGAAAAGCAAAGACTATGAAAAAGTGCCTTAAACAGTAGTGCCACTGGAGACCAGGGTCAAGATCCAAATCTAGTATACTTCTATCCAAATGAACAAGATAAGATAAGATAAGATAAGATAAGATAAGATAAGATAAGATAAGATAAGATAAGATAAGATAAGATAAGATAGTCTGTCAAATTTCTCTTTGACAGGCTACAGATAAAAACATATAGAATAAGGAAGAAGCATGAATACAATAAGTACAAAAGGATGAAAACTTATTTTAAATGACTCAGAGTGCTGCTTGCAGTGGGAATTAAACATGTTATACATCTTAAATTCTTTTTTTTAGTGTACTGTATTTATAAACCCACTGACTGCATCTGCATACCAGTTTCATTTCATTTTCATTTATTTATTTATTTGATCCATGGGACAGTGCACAAACAACATTAACCCCGCAGGGAAAGATGCGTCATGCCAGGTTATAGCACAAGTGCTAATTTCCACCTGTAAGTCTTCATAATACTATGACTGGCCTAATATTACTATTAAAAAGCAATTAAATCCATTATTACAAAACAAATGTTTGTAAAGTTGTGCTAAGCATTAATGGCTGAGACTTCAAACTGGCATTATTTTTTCACCAGGCAGTTTCAATAGGAAAGTCACCATAACGAGCTGCAAAGTTAGCAATAGCTAGCCATAGCTAGCATTAGCAGACTATCTGGTTCCTTAGCAGCTTATCTCAGACTGAATAAATACATGATTGTCTGTATTGAAAGAAAATAATGTGCAAACCATTTGGACATCATTTATGGTGTAGGTTGTTTAAATTTTAACTTTACATTGTGGATCATGCAGTGAACTGGAAGACAAATGTGACAATCATGGTTGTGTTGCTGCTAGTTGTGGCTAACTTATTTATTTATTTTATTATTATTTCTTTTTTTTTATCTTAGACAATATGGTTTGGACATAGGTTCAATTTAATTAACACAATATGAAAGGATTCTGATAATTTCTCTCAAAATTAAATGTTAATACCCTCTTTGGTTTCCATTGTTACTACACTTCAGGATGTAAATGAATCACAGAGTGACAGAAAACTGGTGGATTAGACAAAGAAGGGAAAAACAGGATCCAGTCATTATCACGGTTAATATGAAGTTAAAAACAGTATTAAAAATGGCATCTCAGTATGAAACATTAAGCAGAGTGCAATAAAGTTGTAATCTAATGGCCAACAGCGATGAGCCTTTTTTAAATTAGTTTGTCTTAATTTACATGCTGTGTATTAAAACATAATATCCAGTGTGTGAATTCTAAACTTATTTACAAAAAAATAGACAGTAAATCAAGACAAGGATACGTCGCACAACTTATGCCAGCTAACGGTAGCATTAGCTAACTAAGCATGACTCCAGCATACCAATGACCAAATGGAAAACTTGATGCTTCAAGCAGTTCTCTGAGAATTAGCAAAAGCTACATCACAGTGGCTAAATCCAGTTTTTAGATTTAGTCTAAAATCACCATATTGCTGTGAGTTTAATTGTTTTTAATTCCATATGTTATGTCCTTAATAAGGCACAAAAACATTACCATAAATAAAAGACTTGTTACGCCAAACACATATTAAGTACAATACTTTGTCTTAACACTTAAGATAGATAGAAATGGATGGACTCAAATAGAAATAGATCCAGATTTACGGACAAAACAAGTAGAAGAACTTCCTCTGTGGGCTGTAAAATGGTATCGATCTTTTGAGAACATCAGACAACCACACTGATGGTGTTAAACTTGTGTTTTTGTTGATTCATGCCAGTAAACTCATTCTGTTTTTGTGGCACAGCACAAAATTTTATGACCCTGAATTTTCATTTGAGTACAGAATGACATGTTTGAAGTGGTAAATGTTTTTTTTGCTGTGTATAATCATTAAACACGGTCTCGTGCCCCCACACTACTTTGTCTTCATTTATTTTTCCTCTACAGTGTTCTACAAAAGAAACACATTCGCTGCAATTTTATGCACAGTAATGGCATTACAGTGCAGAGCGGAACATTTTGTAGTCACTGACACACTTTAAAATAACATCAGAGCCTTTAGCGCGTCCATGACTGGAGTTCGTAGAGCTTTGCTTGAAGTAGAAACACACAGATGGCAACATGAGCTGCAGAAGGAAGCCAAAGGTCATGCATTGCATTGAAGTCACGGTGTCTTGCAGCACACATTGGCCATTGTAAGCTGAGATCAGTCGGTGAAAGCTGAAAATTCCTATGAAATCTACCTGGGTGATAAGTCAGAGACTCTGAGCCTGATATTTCAAAGACATCTTAGTTTTTGACCTTCAAAGTGTGAAACTTACTTAAATCTTTTCTCGCTTAATTTAATATGTAATGATTGGCTTTAAAAACTTAAAACTCGCATTTGTTTCTGTCAGTCCTTGGATGTTAAGTGTCTTGTGGATTACATGTGGATTATGTATTTGGCCTTGAAAGAAAATTTTTAATCAGAGCACACTTGCATTTCACAGACTTCTGCAGGGAGTATAGGAGTGATTAATTTGTGTGGCAGTCACATAGCTCCAGTGAGGAAAGTATTAAAAATTTAAGCAGACTTAAAACTGACCCAGCGTGAATTTTTTCAACTGATGCTCACTTTGACATAATCAGTGGGTTTTTTTTTTTTTTGGTTTTTTTTTTTAATAAGCAACAATCCAGACTAATGAAATCTGTGTCAAACAGTTATTATAAAAGGAGTTCAGTAAGTGATGTGGTATTCTTACCAAACAGCAGTTCAAAGGGGTACTGTCTTTCCGCCTTACCCAGCGTGGCATCATTCTGAGGGACAGCTGACTTGTTTGTCCAGAGATGTTTTATCATTAGAAAAACAGCAGGAGTGCCACCTTTGACAGATAAATCCGTCAGCATAAGAAATCCACGAGTGCTTTCACTTTAACATTTCATTGTACTGTAGAAGAATTATCACCCATGGATTTTTATTGGCTTCATCTAGTCCAGCATAGGTGTCATTTCGCTCACACTTGACAGTATGTGTGTTAAAGCCAGACTGACATCTCCATCTTCTGTCTGCAAAGTTTGACTTGTTTTATGTCAGTGTTGAAACAAAAGAAGAGAAAACGCATAATCATTTAATTTATCTCATGATCAATCACATAAAGAGCAACACAACTATTCATACATATTTGCTCATATAAAATATTGATGGACAGTATGCATATGTAATATGAGAGTAATATGATTTTGATTGGCATGTTTAGTTTTTTTTACTGCTTTAAATATTTATGGGTTTTAGTTGTACACCAGTATTGTAAAAATCTATCTGTGGCATCCTGTTCTGTCATATATTGTTATATGGTTACACATTTCCTACCATCTCACTGATATTTGATATTAAACAACTGTAAAATGGCTTTAAAAAATGTTCAAAAACCATGCTAAAGTTTTAATTATTGATAGGTGATACCAACATTGTTTCCATTGTTTCCATACCCTTGGTTTATGGTGGCCTACTTTTGGTTGACACCCATACTTTTTGCATGTTGTACAAAGATTGTTCATGCACATGGCACATGACTGTGCATGTGCATCAATACCTCTTGCAAGCACAAAATGAAATATAAACAAAACTCATGAACATAAGTACTCATGTTAATATAACATAAAATGAAATAAACTACATCATTAAGTAAATTCAATAAACATACTGAACATGAACTGAACATATACAGTACTGAACATAATATTCAATGAACATAAATCTTTTTAGAATAATAAATTAACTCAACTGCAGACTAATATAAGATTAGTTTTATTTTTTTTAATGTAATTTAACAAAATGATCATTTGCAAGAACCTGAACTAAACCAGTAAAATGTTAAAACACACTACCATCATTATCACAAACAGAAGCAGACTTAGTCATCACGTCATGACATTTGATAGGCTGTCATAATCATGTGACGTGGAAGACAGACGGAATACGACATAGCTTGGTTTCATGTGTAGGTTTTGTAGTCTAAAAATATTGAAAGTGTTAACAAATTGTTTTTATGAATACAGAAGAATTAGAATATTTTGAAAAGTATCAAATCCAATATTTTGACTGGCAGATATCAAAGTCAATTCTAAAGTACGCCCATCCCATTCAGTTGAGTGATTGATAGCAAATCAGCCAATGTTCTGTTTTATAGATGATGTATTTTGGTTTAAATTGGGAATAAATAATGTGATAATCAGCTGGATGAGGAGATGGTGAGCGGAGCTGCATCTGATCAGAGCTAAAGCAATGGGAAATTTGGAAGATAAAGTTTAAAAATCTATCAATATATTGAATAATAATACTACTACTACTACTACTAGTACTACTACTACTACTAATAATAATAATAAACATGACAAACATGGTAGAGAAAATCATCACAAAACAAAACATGATCCCAGTGTCAGAAAAAATGTCAGCATGTTTCCTACAGTTTCCTACAATTTCCTACAGAAATTGCGTGTATTTTAGGATTTAAAAAAAATTAAAATATTATTCACAGAGCATTTTATGTAAAAAAAACAAAAAAACCCACAACGTTATGTACATAACAAAACCAACAGTTTCTATACGGTATATTAAGACAAAGACACCCACATGACATAACCGAATTAAAAAGGCAGATGAAGTAGAAGAAGGTGAAAGCCAAAAATAAGGACGCTGCTTTCTCATTGAGGTCAGCTGGCCAGTTGCTCTGCAGGGCCCTCGTGCCTCTCGGGATCAGGGGTCTCCATAGCAAGAGATTTAACAAGAACACCATAGATTCTGCAAATAAAAGACTTGACAATGACTGTGGTTCTGTGGATGCACAAACTACACAGCCACAAATCAGGGAATGATTACCCCTGGGTCACCTGGATGAAGTTGCATGAAGCTGAATGACCCTGATGGTGTACTCCTTTAGAATTATAATTTGTGTAGGAAATAAAATCATAACAGAATTAAGGATGGCAATTAATCACACAAACATTTAAGGAGTTTGTACATGCACAAATATTTGATCTGAACACTGAAAAATAAATTGTGTAGACAGGCATTGTTTCCCTGTTCAGGTTTCATGTTGGCATCTGTGATCACACACACACACACACACACACACACACACACACACACACACACACACACACACATATATGGTTCGCTCCATGGCTGTGGCAGGGTTTGGACAGTGGCCTTTCTGTGTGTAGTTTGTATGTTCTCCCCGTGTATGCGTGGGTTCTCCCTGGGTACTCCGGCTTCCTTCTACCGTCCAAAGGCATACAGGTTAGGTAATTGGTTACTCTAGATTGCCCATAGGAGTGAGTGTGAGTGTGAATGGTTGTTTGTCTCTACGTGGCCCTGCGATGGCCTGGTGAACTGTCCAGGGTGTACCGCCTAAAGACTGCTGGGATCGCCTCCAGCTTCCCTGCAACCCTTCATTGTACTAAGCGGATAGGATAATAAATGAATATATACATACACACACACACACACACATATATATATATATATATATATATATATATATACATACGTGTGTGTTATGATATATTTGAATAATTCTTTCTTAAGTTTCTTCTTTAAATTAACTTAATTTTCTTTTATTTATTTACCGTTCACTCATTTATTTATTAATCCATTCTTCGTTGTTTGTTTTTGTATTTTTTTTCTCAAAATGGAGGCCCATGTCCTTCCGCAGGACCCAGAATCCCTTGCTGCGGCCCTGTCAGGCCTTTTGCGTGTCATTTCAGGTCCAGTCAGCCCAGTCTGTCTCTAAGGACAGCGGACCAATGAAAGAAAGCCAGTCCGCTGACAGCTGGAGCTCCACGCCGCGCGCGTCCAGGACGACACACGCGCGACGTGCAGGATGCTACAGAGACGTTTCATATAAAACATCGCTTTCAAGTCGTGGCCCACAATACTGCACAGCAGGTCCGCCTGTTTCTGCTCTCCCCCACCTCACACCCCGCTCCTCCCCCTCCCTGTCTCTCTCCCTCCGAACAAAACCGAGGGTTTCCGCGAATGAGCGAGCAGCCTCCTCGCCAGCAGCCATAATTGGGATTATTCAGGAATAATTCGCCTGATCCTGCCGTGATGTTTTTGTTTTTCTTTGATTTTGTTCCTGCGTTAAAACGGCGTTTCGACAGCGCCTGAGAGGCGAAATCCTCCGCTTCATCGCTGGATTTTCCTTCTTTCTATTTTTTTTAATGCATTTGGTCTGTCATGGAGGCTTATATTGTGGACCATTAAGATGTAGTCCACCTTCGCTTCGCAGGACAGCACAACAAAGACTGCATATATATTGACAGCTCGGGGTAAAATGCATCACGTTTTTTTTTCCAAACGAAAGAAAGATGGGAAACAGATGCGTGTCGAGGCTGTTGTCTGTGTGGACTAATTGTCCTGGTGCCTACAGCCAATATACACGCCAAGACGGTTCATTTAGGGGATGCGCGATCTTTTTTTCCTCTCTAACGATTGTGGGTGGGTTATTGTAAAGCGTTGAAATTCTGACATCATTTTATAAATATGATCAGAGAATAAGAAATGTTGTTTTTTTTTATTTTTTTTATCGCGTGTCTTTCTAGCCCTCTGGAGACTCATCTTCGACGTGATGCAACATAAAATGTGTTTTCTCGGATGATATTCAAATGAACACATCCCTCTGTGTGAAGCTGTAAAAAGGGTGGCGGTGGATTTTTTTTTCTCCCCTTTTCTCTTCTTTTTTTTTTTTCCTCCCCAACGCACATCCCTTAAATGTGGCTCAGCATCAGAGCCCCCCTCATCCTGGATTGTTTGATCAGCTGTTGATTATTTGATAGTCTTCGCCGTCTCATGTTTGTTATATGTCCCTCAATTCGATTGCCTTCGCGATGGATTTATGCATAACAGGTGTTGCTTGAGCCCGAGAGCACATCAAGAGCATGAGGCTTTATTATGTGTGTTTTCCTCGATTTGACGACCAGTGAAACAAAGCGGCTTGGATCGTTTTTTTGTTTTCACCGTGAGAAAAGAACAGAGCCAAAAAAACAGAAGAAAAAAATGTGGAAATGAAAGGTAGGTTATCATCTACCCCTCTCCTCCCTCTTTGTCCCTGTCTTTCACTCACACACACACACACATATACATACAAAACATGAAAACACAGCAGAGGTGATTTTGACACCTGTTCGTCTTGTTTTTCCACTCCACCCTGTGTTTCAGGCCTATACTGACATGGCAGCCATTTAATCAGATGAAATGATATTTGTCAAGGTGGGAAATGGGTGTTATGTATGAGAAGAAAAAAAAAAAAAAGAAGCCAGCAGTTACAGGAAATCATATTGTGTTCATGGCCTACATAGACAAGGCCCACCCAAATCAGCATCAATGTGAATTGTTAACATCCCCCCCACCCATAAATAAGTTTTTAGCTGCTAAATTCAGTTTGTGATCAAATCTCAGAGCTTATTTAATGCTTTTTTGTTTTAACGCTGAGTGTCTGCCATCTTTCGTCCTCCTGTTGAGTTCAAAACATTTCACACACAGACGCACAGTAAAAAAAAACCAAATGGCCGCCTGCTCTGCTGTTATATTCCCCATATTTGTTCTGTGCTATGAATGGTACAGATTACACCCTCCGCTCTTTAGCTGGCTGTCACACACACACACACACACACACACACACACACACACACACGCAAAGAGCAGCAGAGGAAGGGCGTAAAATGTTCTTTGCTTATTTACAACATCTCTGATTGTTGGACATGCCCAGTGTTGGTTATGCTGTGTCTGCTCCATCCCCTTGTACACCCCCATGCATTCACTCAAACACCCACACTTGCACAAAGTATGTGAGCTGTAGTATCTTAGCAACGGGCAAGGTAATTACTGAGAGAGCCAAGGAGCTGGCATGCTGTAGAGCTGCTGATCTGATCCCAGTGTTGGAGAAATACAGGAAGGCAGAGATTTCCGCTGTGTTGCCCAACACAACACCTCTACATCCACACCGCCTCGATTTAAGTTTTGCTTCCATTCAGACAGACAGCTTTAATGAGCAGGTCAGACATCTTGTTTTTCACCCACCCCCCCCACCCCTCAAAAAAAAAAGAAAAAATCTGTGTCTCTTCACAGGTGGTGAGGCTGTGGACAAAGAGGAAAGATGATTGTGTCGTGTAGAAAAGATCCTGACGGCCTCTCCTTGTAAAAGACGAGAGCCGTGGAAGACAACGGCTGTAAGAGGATTGTTACTGTTTTTAAAGGGCCTGAATCAGGCAGGCTCTTGCAGAAGGTGATAGAATGGCTAACCAGAGCTTCGCCATCGATGGCCCTGGCAGTTTGCTGGCTGTGCTGGCTTCCCAGAGTGGACTGGCAAGAGGCGGCAGCAGCAGCAGTGATAGCAGCAGCAACAGTGGAGGAATCTCTGCCACAGATGTGTCTGCCTACTTTAAGCTGGTCTTCTTGGGGTTGATCATCTGTGTCAGCCTTGTAGGCAACCTCCTGGTGGCTATGCTGGTGCTGCGAGACAGGACACTTCACAAGGCTCCCTATTTCTTCCTTCTGGACCTGTGCCTGGCCGATGCAGTTCGCTCCGCCGCCTGCTTCCCTTTTGTGCTGGTTTCCGTCCACAACAGCTCGGCCTGGACTTACAGTGCCTTGAGTTGCAAAGTTGTGGCGTTCATGGCCGTGCTGTTTTGTTTTCACGCTGCCTTCATGCTGTTTTGTGTGGCCGTCACTCGCTACCTTGCCATTGCCCACCACCGTTTCTACGCCAAACGAATGACCATCTGGACCTGTGCTGCCATCATTTGCATGGTGTGGACTCTGGCAGTCGCCATGGCATTCCCTCCTGTCTTTGATGTGGGGACTTACAAGTTCATCCGTGATGAAGATCAGTGCATTTTTGAACATCGCTACCTGAAGACCAATGACACCCTGGGTTTCATGCTCATGCTGGCTGTGGTGGTCCTGGCCACTCATGGCTTCTACGCCAAGCTGCTGCTGTTTGAATACAGACACCGCAAGATGAAACCTGTCCAGCTAGTGCCAGCTATCAGCCAGAACTGGACCTTCCACGGTCCTGGGGCCACAGGTCAAGCTGCAGCCAACTGGATTGCAGGGTTCGGTCGCGGCCCCATGCCACCGACTCTGCTGGGCATCAGGCAGAATTTACACAATCAGCACCGGCGGCTGCTTGGGATGGAGGAGGTGAGGTCAGAGAGGAGGCTGGGCAGGATGTTCTACACCATCACTCTACTTTTCCTGGTTCTCTGGGCGCCCTACATCGTGGCATGCTTCTGGAGGGTTTTTGTCAAGTCGTGCACCATCCCCCACAGGTACCTTTCCATCACCGTGTGGATGAGCTTCGCCCAGGCTGGAGTGAACCCCATCTTCTGTCTCCTGCTAAACGAGGACCTCAGGAAAGTTCTGAGAGCTCACCTGCCGACTTATTGGAGGACTAAACAACACCTGCCCCAGGATGAGGCCTACTGCATCATGTGAGAAGATGCGAGGTCAACAAATGAAATTTCTCAGCTTTTAAAAGGGAAATTTAGAGAACAGAATTGTGACGCACTCTGGTTTAAATGTTGGTGTCTATTTTGTTGTTTTGCACAAAAAAAAAAAAAAAAAAAATCCCCATTTTCGCTAACAAATGCAGACACAGTGCCAATGTATGAAGAATGTGGATATTTTGAATTGAACGCGTGAGTTGCAAAGCTTCGTCCAGGGCAATAAAAAAAAAACGAAAAAAAAAAACCCTGGTAACGCTTGGGACGGTTTGTAATCCAGATGTCGTGCCGAATGATTCATTGATTGGAAAGATCCCAACAATCGCCACTCAAATTAAGTGTGACAGATGCCATTTTAAAATAATGTTGCCTTATTTCAGACGGACACACCCCAGAGCTTTCAACTAAGAACTATTTTGTGTCACATGAGGCGCTAAACAGATACAAACCCTTGAAGAAATGTGCCGTGGACTGTGAATAGAAAGTGTTGATCAGAGCGTTACAAACTCTGAAACACATCAAAGAACTCAAAGGGTCTGAATGGAGCGAGAGACCACCCTGGACGCCTTTTCATGTAATTCAAAGGAAACTGCAGAATATTAAGCGGACCCAATAACCTTGGATACATTTAAATAGCTGTTGTGAACCCAGACACCCCCAACATGCTTGATTTTCTTCGGACTTGGTTTAGGGCGTGTCAGGTTTCTTTGTATCATAAAAAGAAGAGGAATAAAAAAAAAAAAAATGCCTGTTTTGCTTTATTTGTAAACAATACATGTTAAGCAGATGACACTATTTTGAAATATGACTTGATTTCATATTGTATAGACTGTACAGGAATGTTTATTCCTGCTTGTGTGTTTTTATATAGCATTTCTGCATATGTGTGTGTGAGAGGAAAAGGTAGAGAGACGGGAGGGGAGGGAGGCAGAAAGAGACTGACAGAATTAATGATAATAGAATGGGTTCCAGTAATACTGAGTCAATATGAATGCAGCTTCATTTTGTGGTCTCAAAATCATGCAAAATTGAGCAATCATCGTATGGAAATTGATCCTTTAAATGGATTTCTGCAACTGGAAATGTAGTGTGTTTTTTTTTTTTTATCATTATTTTTTTTATGCTTATGTGCAACTAAATGTGAAATACAGATGGTTAATTAAATGAAAATGTAACAGTTGTATATTGCAAAGAGGCCACGGGATTTAATGACTTGAATGATGATGTACGTCTTTTTACATCATCTGAGAAAATCATGAGCAAATGTACATTTATTTGAAAACGATGGTCTTGGGAATGTTTTAAAGTACTGGACTGTCACTGCGATGCTCTCTACAGAATCCAGCAAAAAGTGGAAAAGAGGCGGCCCTTAATGAAAAGGGAAACTTGAATGTTAACCATCCCTCTTCTATATTTACGCTCAACCTAAATGTCACCATCTGATTGTCTGGATCACGGTACATTTTTAAAATCAAACAACTCCAAGCTGGTGGATGGAAACTGGCTTCGACTACTCTGAATTGTTCCTCCAAATTTAACAATCATGTAATGCAAATGTCTGACCTACCGTACGTTAGGCATAGATATATATGTGCAGTCAATTTGCTAAATGTGGACACTTGCACAGCATACTGTACTAGCATGCATTCCACTGCGTTTCATAGATTCAAGACTGGGTATTACAACTTGTACAGATGTTGATATGGGAAGACGAAGTGAAAAGTGAACAGAGGTTCATAATTTTTACGTCTGGCATTCCTTCGCGAGATGATATTCTGTAACTGTACAGTTTAACTGAGGTGGTTCTTTTGCCCACTCATCAATAAAGAATCTACTTTTGATGCATTTTGAGTTATAACCTGCCTAAACAGAGACGTGGTTTCACAGAAACTAGACCAATTTGGTCTAAATTACATCCTGTATGTATTTTTATTTCTGTACATATACAAAAGGGATACATTTATGACTCATCTGTTAATCTTTGCACACTTCACTGCGTGAATCGAAGGAGTCCTTTTATGATTTTATCAGCAGAGCTCAGACAGATGCATAAAGACAGACGCATGAAAAACTGAAGGAAAACCATCCAAATCATGATATTTCTATAGATTTAAACTAAGCATCTTAAGGTGATGCTGCACAGCAGTTAACATGTTTCAGAAAATGTCCCATCGATGCAGTTTCAGAAGAGTCATGAAGTCAAAGCAAATGGCTGCAGTCCTTAATGTTGACCTGATTAATGATGCATTTTACGTCTATTAAACTTTTTTACACATCAGATAGCTTTGCTTTATAAGCTAAAGTAAAGCAAATAAAGAATGTTGACCAGACATGGATATACAATGAAGAGGGAACTCCATCTCAAACAGTAATGAGGAAAATCCAAAGATGATTTTTTTTTTTTTTAGTTATTACATCTGGAATTTAAATATATTAATCATGCTTGTTGGTGGCACTTTGACATCAGACAAAAACTCTGTTTATTTTGTGATCATAACCATTTAATGAATGAATAAAATACTATACAAAACAAAATAAAATAGGTTTAAGGTTGCATCCAAGCCCTCAAAAACAAAATAAACAAAAATACATAACAAATCTAGTACAGCTCATAAACCGGGTAAATGTAATGTCTCTCACATTGAGATAATTATTGAAGAAATTGATTTAAAAAAACAGTTTAGAGAGCTGCATCATGCAGAACATAGAGTACAGAAACACCATCTGAGAGGGTAAACTGACCCGGAGCACGCTTTGACAGTAGCCTTTACTGTATATAGACGACCAAAAGGGACGAACAGGGTGGTGATCAGTGAGGTATAGCCTTACACATGAATGTAGAATTGTGGTTAAATACTTGCATTTCGAAGAAGTGACAGGATAAGGGAAATCAAAACTCCAGATCAGGGCCATTCAGTTTGGGCCTCCTCTAAACATTTTTATGTTTCTGTGCTCCAACACACCTGACTCAAATTAATGAGTCATTGCGCAGGACTCCATAGGCTGTTGGATTTAATTTGTTTCAGGTGTGTTGGAGCAGGGAGGCACTAAAAAGCTGCAGGACAGCTGCACTTGTGAGACTGAATTGCTTCTGATTTAGAGGTTGTGAGATTCTTCAGATTCAAACCTGGATGTAATGTATATTCTACAGTGGATTCATCATGGTATGGATTAACCTCATAAAGCCTAACATATCATATCTGATGATACAGTTTCTGGGATATTTAGCACCACTTTATGGTAGAAACTTTGATCAAAACCCTGTTTTACACAATCTGAGACTTGTGTCCTATTGGATACCAGGAAGCAGAAGATGACATTACAATAATTTTGACCTATCACATGGTTATAAATGGTATAATTTTTTTCCCCAAATATTGTTAAAGGGCCATTTCTAGACTTCAAATTTAAAAATTTGTAAATTTTTTATCCCGTTTTTCTTAAGTTGGGCCTTAAAGGGTTAATAAAGGGTCAGTCTTCAAGTATCAAGACTGTATTTTTTCAAAATCATGTACAACAAGTTTTGTGTATAACCAGACACGAAAAATAATTATGCTATGCTAAGATGAAGAATAGGTGGGAGAAAATTTAAAATATCTGATTTAAGCAAAGTCTGACTCAAATCAGACCATTAGCTGGTAGTTTAATCTCTCCTTTTAAAAAAAGAAAAGAAATGTAGCTTATCTTTTAAATATAACTGAGAGCTAATTTCTATTGTCTTTATTATTATTATTATTATTAATGCGCTCAGACCACATCTGCTGGAGCGAGCAGCATCAACTGTATGAGCATCTTCCAGATGTTCCAGGTTTAACAGGTTGTATTGTCTCTCTGTCCTCAGAGCTGCTGCAGATGTTTCATCTAATTGCTTAGTTTTAGTTTCCTTTCCATGTAATTATTAGTGACAACTTCTCATCGCCTGCTGCACTAATAGAAACAGATGTTGCGTTTTGACCTCATGAATTCATATGTATTAATTTCTTTTATCAATCCGTTTATTTAATTCTTTACCAAACAAAACAAACCTTTAAAAAATAAATCTCAAACATTTGAATGAAAAGGAGCAGAAAGAAGGAAAATTTATGCCTAATTAAGAGCAACTGCAAGCCAGCATATCACTGAATTCCTTCCTGATTCTTCATTTTTTACAGGTTATTTGCTATAATCACATCCCCACAGAGCAAATTTGTGGTTAGAAATGAGGTTAAATGAGTCATGTCTGTAATATCTTCTAAGCATAACCATGTGATTTATAAAGCTAGAAATATTTTTGAATCATACATGACCACTTATAACAAGGTTTATCGGTGCATTATACATTAAGCACATTGAATGTGTGATTGTACACAATCACAGCATTTGATGAGGCCATAAAATGTTTGTCTAAAAAACAAGAATATTCTTATAATCTTATATAAATACAATTGTTATTAAATTAAATTCCAATTTCTATCTTGCTGTGAAATAGTACACAGTGTAGATGCTTTAATGTGACAATTGTTACTTGCATTTCCATGAATACGTCATTCTAGCAATGCATAATACGCATCGCTTCTGTAGCTCAGCTGGACCCAGAAAACTAGAAATTTCTACAGGAGTCGCAGCTTGTTCCTGATTCGTTTCAGTGACTTTCAACTGCTGTTAAAAGAGAAAATATTGAGAAGTGTCACTACATTTGTAAATTTTAACTGAAATATAAACATAAAAAGGTTTCCACATGTAACAATACAGAGAAAAAAGAACTTTTAAGCAGAAGATGCTCAAATTTAGCTAATTATTCTGCACAAATTGTGCATATTTTAACAAATTTCTAAGAGCCTGCAACTATCTTAGACTCATAAAATACGCTGTACTAATCAGACAGCCTTGTCGCTCTGTCCTCAGGAGTAAAATACCACAAACATCAAAATTGCTTTGTAATAACTTGAAAACAACATTTGACCCAAATGTTTGTAAAAGCAGCCATAACTTGACAAATAATTCCCTCATAG
>NC_136622.1:31384858-31492358 GCF_933228915.1 Telmatherina bonti
CATTCTGAGAGTTTTCTGTCAATTGGAGACAAACTATATTCAAACACTGACAAGCCTTTATTTATAAAAAACAAAAACAAAAAAAAAATACTGCTAAACTCTGAGGAATAATTATAAGTGATAAAAGTCAAATAAGAAGTAGCTCTGAGGCACAGAAGTTCAACTGTTTACTTGTCTGTTGTTAGCAATTTACTGTAAAAAAAATAGGTTGCTTTATTGCTGAAGGATTTTTAATTAGATTTTTTCCCCCTAATCCAAAAGCAGCAGTTTGGTTTTTTTTGCCGACGTGTCTTTCCCCATACTGTATTGCCTGCAGCAAGCAATGCACTGTGGTCTAATTTTCTATTCAGATATCACAACAGGTACACTAACAGACCACAGCAGGCACACATAGCGACCACAGTAGGAATGCTGAGATTTCTTACCAACACAAGCCCCCTGTCTGAAAGACATGAGGGGACAGAAGATGCTATGAACGTGCTGAGATCCGTGCTGGATTGGGAAGCTTCTCTTCAGCTGTAGTGTACCT
Source organism: Telmatherina bonti (assembly GCF_933228915.1). Classification (NCBI taxonomy): domain Eukaryota; kingdom Metazoa; phylum Chordata; class Actinopteri; order Atheriniformes; family Telmatherinidae; genus Telmatherina; species Telmatherina bonti. The sequence goes on from NC_136622.1 coordinate 31,385,388, forward strand.
TCATTATCTACCACCCTGCCAATGTGATGGTAGTAATACTGATCAAATTTAATGCAACATATAAAAAAAAAATTACAACATTGAAGAACATTTGCACGCACAGAGGAGATTAAACAGCCCATTAATAAATTATATCTGATCACATGATACTGACCTGTACAGCAGCAGCTTATTGACACAGGCGTTGACCAAAAGGGAGGGGTCTCTGGCCTCCCGGCTAATCCAGGACCGAGCAGATATGCTGCAGATGGAGCTGCCTTCACTTACCACCAGGCGCTTGGCTTTGGTTAGCTTCCCTATAGGGATGGGGGCGGGAGTGGTGAAGCAGAACCACCAGAGACACACATTAACTGTGTCTTCTCTCATTATACAGTGACAAACTGATCATCATTTGCAATGCAGTTAGCAGATAATCTGCCCTGACTGTACCTGTTGCCATGTCAAAGAGGAAGGAGAAAATGCTCCCTCTGTCATCGCCAGCCCAAAGGATCCTCCCCGGAGCATCAAAGGAGAGAGACAGCACGCGGCCTGTCAGCTTACTGGAGCCCCCCTTCACCTTCTTCCCAGTGGAGATGTTAACCACCTGCAGGTGGTGCTTGCTGTTTCCCACCTGGAACACAGGACCAGGAGTGAAGACCTTCATCATTTCCACAGGGCAGCAGTTTTGGTTACAAAACCTGACATTTAACTGGGAAATTTTAGTCAGCGTCTGCACCGTGTATACATTCATGCATTATTCAGAGTAAAGTAAAAGGCTTCCAACTGGAGGTTAGCTGCGTCACATGCAATGTTCTGGTGGTACACACATTGCTCACTAAAAAAAAAAAAAAACCCAAACATTTGGAATAGGATAAAAACATTTATGAATACTTTTATCATTTTAGATGATAAAAAGCTGCAATTTATTTGTAATTTCTGAGTTGAAACAAGACAGAGTGCCACTCTCTCTGACAATCGTGTTAGAAAAATCATCTTTGAAGTCTAAGTAACAGTGAAGGTGTTGCTGTAAAAAAAAACAACCCAAAAACCTAATTTAAAAAAAACAAAAAAAAAAAAACCTCCAGTTGTTCTGCATTGGTTTTATCATAGTGCTTGGAATTATCACAGTAAAGAAAAACATATATATTTTATGCCACTGATCATGTGAAGATTAAGAGATTTAAGAGCAATTTGCATTTCCCACAGTCTGCTGCATACGATGGATGCAGTCACCAGGTTTTAGAAGTAAAGCCAATGCACAAGAACGTCAAACATTATTTTAATGAGGGTGGTAAGATGCTGGCTGAGAAATACTTATGACGTTTACTGCATTATAAAAAAAAATTGTGACTAAACTCAAATTTAGTTGCCAATATTTGTGCAATGTGTTTATTTTGAGAATAATTCTATTAATTATTGATATCCAATCAGGATCCAGTATTACAACTCTACCCCATCTGTTCATATGATCACTTCCAGATTAAACCCAAAACAACAACAGGATGCCAATTTTAAAAATGCTGACACTATAATGCCACAACAGTCCATATCTCATATGCAAAGTGGAACTTTTTTCCCCATTAGTCCTACATTGACAGGTAAAAAGTGAACAGCTATGGCAGCAAAACACCATTCAACATGCATCATCTATACATGCTAATTTCAAAGAGGAGTCATTGGATGAGGTGGTTGGGTCTGACTATAGGCCGCACAAGACGTACAGTACAAAATATATAAAAGCATGAAGGATTTTGTTAGTATCCAACAAATAAATAACAAATACCATCACATGCCTTTCTGAAATTAGGATAGTTAAATGTTTTGTGACCAAATAAGAGATTTTGACATCATGATCATTGTAAGTTGACTTACATCACTGATGACAATAACATACACAATTCAATTCAACTTTATTTATATAGCGTCAAATCACGGCAATGCCATCTCAAGACGCTTTACAGACAGAGGGGAAAACATAATGAAAGCCAATTCATAATAGCCTATATAAGGAAACCAACAGATTGAGTTGGAAGGTCAACTCAATCTCCCATCCTGAGCAAGAACACTGGCGACAGTGGGAAGGAAAAAACTCCCTTTTAACAGGAAGGAAAGCTCCGGCAGAACCTGGCTCAAGGACAGGCAGCCATCTGCCTCTGCTGTGTGGGGGGAAGAGGAGCATATTGATAAGATTTGATAGATGTAGCAATTAAAGGGAAAATGTCCTTAAAGAGGCTCGTTGGGAGAGGGTCTAAGATACAGGTGGATGGTTTAGATTAAGCTATTATTTTAGTTAATTCAGAGGGTTGGACAGGACAGAAACTATTTAGTCAGATCCTGGTTCTAAGGATGCTTCGGAGACCACAACAAGCTCAACATTATAAGTAGAAGGAAGAATATTGTGGATTTTATCTCTAATAGTATCAATTTTATTCCTGAAAAAATACATGAAATCATCACAGCTAAGTGAGAAAGGAATACATGGCTCCTCAGCGCTCCGGCTCCTAGTAAGCCTAGCTACAGTGCTGAAAAGAAACCGAGGGTTGTTTTTGTTTTCCTCTATCAATGATGAATAATAAGCTGTTCTTGCCGTACGTAAGGCTTTTTTGTATACAATTAAACTTTCTTTCCAGGTTAAATGAGACTCCTCCAATCCTGATGAACGGCATCTGTTTACAAAACGCCTTAACGCCTGTTTTAGAGTTCGAAGCTGGGAATTAAACCAGGGAGCCTTCATAATCTTACCTAATTTCTTCTTCTTTAGGGGAGCAACATTATCCAAGGTTGTACGCATTGAAGTTATTATAGTATCAGCATGCTGATCACAGCACACAGCCATGCAACATGTTTGTTGGAGATTCATATACTCATAAAAGAGTTGAATGATCAATAACTGTCAGTTACAATAATCTCAGCATTACTGAAAGCATTAGTCAACATAGAGCTGAAGACTTTAGCTTAAAACACATTGTTGTTTAAGGTCATTTCAGGGAGGCTAAAACTGGCAGCCTCACTCATGATTCATGCAATTAAAGACATAAGAATAGAGAAAAAAAAAGTCAATTACATTACAAAAAATCTGAGAAACACAAGAGGTAAACACATAGAAATCTCTACATTGTTCTAGCCTTACATGAAGACCTTAGTTGTTTTTCTGGTTTCCTTATAGCTGATTACAGCTTCGCTTGCTTTTTGTGGTAGAACAGAATCAGTACTACAAACATGATAAATGAGTTAAAAGGGACTCACCACAGTAAGGTTATTATTCATGGGCTGGAAGGTGCAGCAGAGCAGCTCACTAGATTCTGGGTCTCTGACTTCTCGGATGCACCGACCATCCTCGGTGTTCCAAATACGCAGAGTCCCGTCTAATGATGTTGACACAATTATGTCATTGCTCAGAGACCAGGCGAAGTCTGTGACAGGACCTCCGTGTCCTTTCAGAGTCACCTTCACACTGGGAGGAGGTGGGGACAGTGTCATAATGGACAGGGTGCCATCCAATGAGCAGCAAGCAAGAAGGTGCTTGTCATCATTGGCAAACTGTAACCGAGGAACTTAAAAAAGAAAAAAGGAGAAAGACAAAGTTAACTTTATGTTCAGAGTGAAATATACCAAATAGATTATAACAAATACAGTACAAATTAAGTTACATACCAGCAGAGTCAACATGTTGGTCGAAAATGTGGTGCATGCCAGCAAAAGCATAGTTTTCACTCAGCGTTGTGTCCCCTGCCATGGCACGACTGGCCTCTGCCACTGAGGTGGGCACCAAACTGCCCGGAGGCCTGCGGTTAGAAATAAAAAGCACGACGTGAGCATAAAATCAATATCGCACAACCTTCTTCTGCAGCTGACAACTCAATATAAGAGATGTGATCATTAATAAGTGCATCCATGCCAGAATCACAGCCAGTACATCTTGCAAAGCTCTGCGGCACATTGAAGAAATTCATCAAAATGGAATTCAGCTGCTCAAGGCAATAAGATAAAACACTGCATGAAAAAAAGAAGAGGTGCGTGCTCTTCCTCTTACCTCTCATCATAGACGGCTCTGTTCATCTGGGCCTGTAGCTGGTAGGAGCCTCTGCTGACAGACCGACGGTGGCCGCGAGCTCCTTGAGCGCGAGGATCCTCCTCAAAATCCTGCCAGACAAGAGTAGAGAAACCACAAGAGAGAAAGAACCTCAAAAGTGTGAGTAAAAAGTGAAGCATAAATAAATGAATTATCTTCCAACAGCCATATCTATATTTTAAACACTTATTGATTTTCTCATGCATTTTTAGGTTAATGATTGTACACTTATGTGAGCAATGCCAGCCATTTCAACCAAGCTGCTCAGCTTCATAAGAAGGGCAAACAAAACGTTGCTGGGCTCCTATTTGCCTCATCCTTCTTTTCAGCTTTGAGACAATTTAAATGATCCAAATCAGTACCGACACCTCTGTCTACTCTTTCTCTCTTCTATTTTCCCTATCCTGTCTGTTTCTTTGAGTCTGACCTCCATGCGGTCCAGTGTGGTGCGGGAGCTGCGCACACTGCTGGCCCTGAAGCTGCTCTGTTCAGAGAGGGGCCCATAGCGCAGGGCCAACAGCTGACTGCGCAGCCTCAGGTACTGCCTGCGCAGCCCTGGCTCAAAGCCACACTTGGCGTTCTCTCTGAGCAGCTGGCTGCGTCGGCGGATGTACTGAGTTCGGAACTGTGGGAAGGTAGGCGTGCGGTAAGCATTGTACCTGGAGAAGGAAAGAAGTGACACAGCATAAACAATAACTCACAAAAGATCCATACATAATTACACGACTGAATAGCTTCTTCATCAGTTTTGACTATAAAAGCCAGGAGTGTGACTGGGTCTCACCTTGCATCCACTGCCAAAACCTGCTGCCAAACTGCTGCCATACCACAAGCACTCTGGGTAAAGAGCAAGCCACTACCAGGGCAGTGTCCTGTCAAAATGCACAACATCCAACCATCATTAATAATCTTCTTATGCTCTTTATGAGTATAGAGCAGGGCAAACGTAGATGTCACACTGAAAGAACAGAAATATCCTCCAACACTCCCATCTTTATCAATGAATCAGGTGTGATGCACAATCTAAAAAAAAACAAAAAACACAGGTCGTTGTTATTAGGTTTGATTTTCATGTTTTCTATCAATAAATAATCCAAGAAGTGATTCTGTGGGGAGGAGCAGTATAAATAAGCTGCAGAATGACTGGAATGCTATTTTTCCAGCAACACCCAGAACAAGTCGCAAAGCTGACTAGCATTAGCTAGCAAGTTAGCCACAGCATCCTTACCGATCCGATTCCGTCTGAAGAAAACACAGTTTTCCACTCATTGTTTCACAGAAATGATAGTCTAACCTTTAGAAATATCATTCAACGCAAATCATTAGCAAACTTTACTAAATTATCGAAGCAACACGGAGAAATACGTTTGAAAAACACTCACCTTCCGTAGCTTTTCTCCATCACTGCGTTTCCTGGCAGGTCACATGACCCGCGTGACCAATCCGCTCACTGCTTGCTGCCTGCTCGCGTGAACCCAGAAGAGCTGCTAAATCCATTATAAATAATAAATTATCTCGGATTCCAATAAACTATAATATGCAATACGAATCAGAGATCGATCATTTTCGTGGTTTTATGGGATGCAACACCTTACTAAAACATCATTCATGTATCATGTATATATTCAGAAATTATTAGCTTCCTGTTACATTAAGACAGTAAATGATTTGGTCATGTCTCAATGTACTAATTTCACAACAAAAAAAACACTCTAAATGTGGTTGCTTTCAAGGATTTTTAGGATAACTTTAAAACAGTGTTTATACAACAATGTACCTCATATTGAAACAGATGAAGGCACCAGATGCAAGAAATAGTCCCACAAATGTACTTTAATCTCATGATATTTTTTAGCGCAGAGGGAATTTACTCACAAAGGAGTTTCATGCTGTATATTGTGTGATTTGTATTTATTTATTTATTAAAATGATTTAAATAAAATTATTGGAAGCATCATTATTTAAGGTTTATAATTTAGGTGACTTGACGTAACTGGCAGTTCAACATCAGATTATAAAACACGACTAAGATACCAAGTGCTATATATATATATATATATATATATATATATATATATATATATATATATATATATATATATATATATATAGATAGATAGATAGATAGATAGATAGATAGATAGATAGATAGATAGATAGATAGATAGATATAAATATAGCAGGATATTGTGAACATGAGCCAAATGTTGTGTTAAAAGACAAAGATATATATATATATATATATATATATATATATATATATATATATAGCACTTGGTATCTTAGTCATGTTTTATAATCTGATGTTGAACTGCCAGTTACATCAAGTCACCTAAATTATAAACCTTAATTAATGATGCTCCCCATATTTGCATAATGTGATGTCTTTTGTAACAACAGCAATTCTTTGAAGGGAAAAAAATCAGCTTGTCATTATCAGAACTAGTGTTTTACTTCACACAACAGATAGACAGAAATCTATTCCCTTGCCAACATATCTTAAGGTCACATTCCTTGTAGTCTTATCATTTTTTATTTATATTTTCTAAGGACAAAACCTTCTCTTTACCCAGATCAATGTGAGAAAGTGTGATCTACAACCGAGATGACATTAAGTAAAACAAACATAACACACAACCACTTCTCCTGTATAATGATGAAAACGCTTTCTTGTCATGTCCAATAGTTGAATGCACAGTTCCAGTGAGTTCACAATGGCAGTATTACAAGGTCAGCTTTGAGGTTTCGCCTTGCTCAGCAGAGACCTGCGCAGCTGACTGGGCTCTTTGCTTGTTCATGGTGCTCTTTCTCGAAGGGGCCCCAGTGATAAAGCCATTCACCAGCACGGACCATAAATGACCGAGTTGAACGGCACATTAAGCACTGTATTTTCCCAAAAAAAAGAGCACTGACTTTGGAGCACAGCGAAAATGCCAGGAACGAAAGGTGAGTAATACACAGCTAAAATGAATTTCAATTTCAACCAGCTGTTAAAAAATAAGGTTGGCTGAAAACATAAAATGAAATTAATAAAAATTGTTTTACCCATTTAAGGGTGAATGTTACTACGATAAATGTTTGACAGATGTCTGATTATTCAATTTTCAGGTAATAAATCGGACAAGAAGTCAGCTACCAAGGTAGGAATGTTACAACTGTATCAATAATAATTTTAATCTTTCAGTATTTAGTGTTTTCTCTGTTCTGCCTTTATTCATGTTCGCCTTTACTTCACAGCAACCTCAGAGTCCTAAAGAGCAGCCGAAGAAAGGTGATCAGAAAGGAGATGATAGCAAGAAGCAAGGAGGTAAGCATTTATATCAGGTGAAAATGTCTTTCAGAAGTCCCCCATCGCCTGGCACGACATATGGAGGTGAAGTGCTGTGTCCCCAGTGAAGGTATCTGTCTGTGTTTTATCCCCTCGCAGGACAGCCGAAGGGAGAGAAGCAATAACTTCCAGGCATTTGTGAAGATGGCTTTGGAGACGCTGCTGGGGTCCTGCCGTCGTAAACATGGGGGTCCTCGGGGAAGACAGGGATGAATGCCCCTCCCCTCCCCTCCGCACTTTTCCCCCTGAACTTGCTGCTTTGTGGCCCTGCGATACATCATCTGCTCACCTCTCACAGAGACAGAAAACAAAGCTGATCTCCATCCATCCCCATCTGTTGTTATGCTGTTCTTCTTTACCCTTTTCTGTCTCGCCCACACTGTCCACTCTGGCCTACTGGATGCTCAGGAAAAACTGGATCCAAGCTAGATCAGACCACTGCTCTGAGCAACAAACAGTCAACCTCTTGCAATTCCTCCCAAACCCGCCCTCATATCTTCACTGACTGTCTGACAGTGCATTTATTCTTTTTGTAAATAATCATTCAAATAAACAACTATTTATTACAGCAATCTGAATGTATCCGTCCTTGGTTTTTCTCTGATGTCCTCACCTCTCCCGCTACCTCAGAACAACATGAAATGAATAAGACAAAGACAAAATTCAAGCTTTCATGTAAAATTTTATAAAAAATATCACAGGTGTATCAGTGTCTTCACATTTACAGGGACAAAACCTCGACCTAAAGCAAACATCTGAAAGGTATTTACAATTCCTGTTGGATTTACTGATATTACTGCAAGTTTGCACAGACCGAGCACATGAACTGATGCTCAAGCTCTATTCTAACACCACGTCTTTGTCGAGAAGCAAAATCTTTTGATGTTCTGCTCTTAAAGAGCGCAATCGAAATCTCACGCAGGTGTTCATATTCTTGCATCAGGTTTTCAAAGGTCACATCTGTGTTGTAAGAATCTATAACTCAGGAGAAATAGTTCATGTAACATATTCTATGTTTTTACTTTTAAAGCTGTTTGTAAAATCGAAAGAAGAATTGAAATATCTTTGCTATACAGTAATACATGTCAAATAATACCCTGATTCTACTATTTTCATTTCAGTGCTTGAAAGGAAAAGTATTTGGAATACAAATAAGATATTTAAATTTGAAGGAAAATTGTCAACGACACCACAAAACCAAAGTTCAAAGATCATCAGGATATTCCACAATAAAAAAAAATAACATAAAAATAAAAATAAAAATCATCTTCTAAATTCACTAAAGGAGGAAAAAATTACTGGTAATGATAACATTGTTGCCTCATAACCATACCCTGTGCTCTTTGTCATTCATAAGGAAAATTCTTTATTATTGTCCACATGCTCAAGATACAAGCAGTGTTGTTGGACAAGTCTAATCAATTTCTATAGAAATGTTATTGCCAGCAAATCCAGTTAAAAAAGATTTGTGTCTCAAATGAATAAATCAGTTTGAGGAAGAGTCCAACCTCATTCTGCTAAGAATCCCAGTATCTGTTTTAGGAACTTCTTTTGGCTTTCTGAAGAAGTTCAAGGCCAATTATCTCTTTTTTTCCAGTTTTCAGACAGCGATCCTGGACCTCAGACAGACAGGTCGGGGAAATCCTAAAGTAATAAGAAACAAAGAAGCTGCATCATTTATTAAATGGATTTTGTTGGCTCTAAGATTACAGAACGTCACCAGCCTTATCCCTCAAACCTTAAAGTTTGACTGTAAAGCAGTTAAGGTGAAGGGATAAAACATCTGGAAGACATCTGCCTCGTGGGCTCTTTCATATGTCTGCAGAAAGGAGCAGCCGATCTCCACTGCACCGACAGCTATTGATTGTGTCTCACAGTAAGACCTCGTCACGGCAGGAGGGCTCAGCAACTGTGGCTCAGATAAAAATGATGCGATACGGAGAAAAAAAAAGAGACGTGGCGCTATCTTTCCACAGATATCAAAACTAGTCCCCAGCAGGTTAGAATCCCAGCCAGCACGCAGCGCAACCTGAGCACCGCACGCTGGTTTATCGTTGTATGCAGGCTGAAAATCTTTTTTTTTTTTCCATCTGATGCAGGATAATGTCACAGTGCAGAAGTGAAAAAACCTACTTCACATCTCTCAGTATTGCTTCCTTTACTACTTCTTCGTCGTCTTCATCTCTTGTTATTAGAGAATGAGACGGTACAATATCCAGCATCCAAACGTGACCCAGTGGCTTGTCCAGCTCAGTTCTGACCACTTCTGAATGGTATGGTGGGTAATGTCATCCTGCAGGGCACACAGCATGTATAACATCTTTACATCTTACACTGAACTGATTCACATCTAACTCAACTCCTCACGCAAAACAATAAATCAGTCATACAGAGAAAAGGTGATACTGCTAGAAGGCATTTCATTTATTCACACGTCACACGGAGAGCTGTTCGCCTCATGGCCCGGTGTATAAATATAGACACCAAGGAGCTTCTAACGTGAGAAGTGATGTAAGAGTGACTCAGTGAGACCGATCCTCCCCCAAAAGACCCCATCAAACTGTATACCCCTTCACACTGGTAGTTAAATATTACCTGTAGATTCTGAATGTGCGATTTCACCTCTGATTTGGCTCTTTTTTTGTTATTTTTCATGCTTTTATCTGATTCCCACCTCTCAGATTTTGTGTTCCTGCTGCAAAGAATGAATTTTCTCAGTGGATCAATAAATGCTCATCTCACCTCATCCTCTTCCATGTAGTCCACACTGGAGTTGAACACAGAGCCCAGGTATGTCAAGTGAAGTATTGCCAAAGCGCTGAATGCTATGTTAATCATATACACCCACAGCTCCTGCAGGGCAGACGGCATCCTGTTAGAGGAGTCAGTTTCCTACCAAGTCTTAGCTGAACTATGATGCACCAGATTATCAATTCCTGACGAGAACAAGTTTTTGTGCTTCATGCAGGCTTGTTGGGATAAATAATTATTTTGATTCCCTCGTGTTCTGATCTGTGAAACACAAAGGATTTTGTTTTCTTCTTTTGGGCCTCTTTCTAGTAAATTCTTAAAATATATCAGCTGTCAACATGAGGCAGACAATCGAGACGGCTGTTGTTTAACAGCAGCACACGATACGACATTAAAACTCGGTGTCCAGCCCCTTTAGGACGTCGTTGAATACACAACTTTCCTATTTCCAAATGTGACCTAGCGTGTAGATCTAATAAAACATTAGAGCAGGGTTACTCATTCTGGTCCTACAACAGCTGAAATCCAGCAGATTCTTCATGTGTCCCTGCTCCAACACATCTGACTCAAATAAATGGGCAGAATATGATAGGCTGGTCGATCCATTTAATGTGAATCAGATGTGTTGAAGCAGGGACACATGAAGAATCTGCTGGATTACGTCTCTCGTAGGACCGGAATTAGTAAGCCTGCATTAGTAATTTGATTTTCATAATTTTGCTCATTAAGAGGGTAACAGCAGATTTCCGAATGGTTTCTGGACTAAAAGAGGTCTTCTTTTGAGCAGCATATGATCTGAGAGGAATTTCAAACAACCATTTGCACAAATAAATTTGTTAGAGGGGGAAAAAAAAGACAGGGGTGTGTTTGAAATTAATATCTGTCTGAACGCTGCTTAAAAAAGACATTTTTAAGCTTATGAAAGTTTTTTTTTTTCATGGCTCCAACTTTAAGTTGATGAAAAGATGGATTTGCTTATAGGCGTTAACTTGTACCAAAAGAAAACATTCCAGGATCCCGATAACCATCTGAGGAATATTCCAGCAAATAATCTCACCCTGATGCAAAAAAACCACACTTTCCTTTTAGCAAATAAATGAACTTTTTGTCGATTAAACAAACAGGATGCAATGTGTTAATTGAGAGTGCTTTGCAGGTGCTAAAACAAAGCCTGGCTGCTTTTAATCTTTCTGTTAAATCATGCCAGCATCTCTTGCATGAGGCCTCTTATTTAGCACAGAGATGATGAGAGATTCAACCTTTTCATCTTTAGTCCTTGTTGAACTATTGCTATAACTTTTATGCAGATATAAAGAGCCATCTGCTCATTTTCTCTACATGTGGGAAAGATTTTGGAGAAGAGAGAAGAGGAAGGTGAATATTACCTTTTTGTTCTGGTGACTGCAGTTTGGGTGACACTTTTTTGACAGTATGCAGGCATTAAAAATGACTGCAAGCCTCTTCCTCAATACTGAAAGACAAAGCAAGACTAAAACATTGCAATGAGACCGTAGGAAGAGTTCCTTTGCAACCTTAAGAGGGAAATTACAAGCACTGCAGTGAACAGAAATAGTGTGTCAGAGAGGCTGCAATTAACCATTTCTGCAGAGCTAAGCACTTTCTGTAAACGGAAAGGTTGTAATGTGGAAACGAGAAAAGCATTAGGAGGCCTCTTACCGTGTTCAATGTATGTAATGAACCCTAAAGATATGAGCACTGCACCCAGATGGAAACTAAAACCCTAAAATCCACAAGAATTCGAATTAGAACAAAACACTTTGTTAACATAACAGCAAAATTTGTTATATAAGACTTGTGCATGTGTGCTCACGTGCAGGAGGGCACTGGCCGTGTACGTCACCATGATGGCAGAAAATGTTCCAAATTTGAGCGCACTCTTAAAAACATCTGTGAGACGAGACCATCAGCTTCCATAAGAGTTACATTCTGCTTAAATAAGGCGTCATAAATCAGCTGCTGTCATCAGAACTCACAGGTGTGCAGAAAGTGAGACATGGGCAGATTCCACGACGTTACCACCTCCACCATCGACCGGGGAAGTTCTACATGGAGGGGCTTGGATACGCTCATATCCCTAAAAAAAAAAAAAAAAGCAAAGGCGTGGAGAGCTGTTAGAAACCTGAATCAAGAGAATAATGTTTTATGCTGATCGCTGCGTGCATTTATGACCATTTGAGGTTTTCCTTCTCCTCCGTGAATCCTGCCCCAGCAAGAGTAGTAGTAGTCTCGCTCAAGTAGCCGACAAAATAATTGCTGAAGTGGAAAGACATTGTGTTCTCATACGCCAGCAGCCACCTAATGCAAGAACATCAGAACAGTAAGGGAGACAGATGATTCTTGTAATCCCTTTTCAGCTAAAATCTAACTGTACTAAGTTTTATGAAAAAAACTGAAGGACATACTTTGCTGCTGAACCCCTGAAAAACAAGGAGAACAAAAAGATGAACATTAGTGACACATCATGTTTCCTCGTGTGCTTTAAAGACTTGTGATTTACTCCTCACCAAGTCTTTCAGGTGACGAAAAAGTGAGTGTGTGGGTGAAAAAGGTGTCCTGGTAAGTACGCAGCTGCACAGAGACAGGGGGAGGGGGGGGAAATGATGATGATGAGAGTGCATGCGTGTAGGTAAAGGTTTTTGCACAAATGGTAAACAAAGGGTAAGCATGCACGGATTGAAGAGTGCAAATTGTGTGGCGATGCCAGCATGCTCAGAGTCAGTGGAGCAAAGTGAAGCAAAGCATTACATACCTGATTTTCCTCCTTTTTTTGCTGCAAACAAAGGACAGAGCAAATGCATTACCTTACAGCGGAGATTTAGGAGAACAAACAGGGACTTGGATTTCTTCAGAGGTGTTGTGTTCTGCTTACCTCCGTAATAGCTTGTCTCCAAAGACAGGTATGAAATAAGGGAAGAGATAAGGTGCCACGCAGTTGGAAATAACAAGGCAGACCTGGCTCTTCACCCAGCTAAGAGACACTTTAAAAAGCCAAGCTAAACTCTAAGGAGAAAAAGCAACGAATGCATCTCAAAGCTCATCATCATCCCACCCTTCTCATCCTTATGAGCTGGAGCGTCACACCTACCAGCTTACGTCCTTCTAATGCTTCTTTGTAGCTGTTGAAGCTGATCCAGGGACCAAAAATGACAGTGCCCACAAAGTAAATGTAGCCCATGAACTCAATGGGTGAGGGGACACTGGTTACAACTCCTCTGTCCAAATCAAAGGCCAGAGAGATGGCTTTCATGGCGACCACCATCTGTGAACCTTGATGACAGAGAATCCTTGTTAAAACTAAAAGCATAACTTACCGTTAGCACAATAAATACATGAAAAGAGTAGAAATAGGCGGAGATTTCTGACCTACCTCTCATCTTGTGCCAGTTGGTGGTATCCATCATATGCAGCTCTCTAATAACAATGAGAAAAAGCCACTTTCTGTGTTCAGGTCTTACCGCAAACATTCTCACACTTGGTGTGTGGAGCTGACAAGTCAGGCATCAGAAGAGGTTTTTCTCACCCTAGAAGCAAGTAGGTGAGCACAGTGATGGAGAGGAAGGTGCCCCTGATGGTAGAATGGCGGCACAGGAAGAGGAAGAGGTAGCAGAGAAGGCTGAGAAGGACCACCCAGATCATATGGAGCTCAAAGAACAGGTAGAGGGTGTAGAAGCCTCCGGCCACCGTGCCCAGGTGTTTCACAAAAGAGGGCAGACCTGGTGTCAGAAGATTTTTCTTTTTTTTAAATGCACATAATGCTAGGAGCATGATGGGTGAATGACATCAAAATGACTGAACTCTCACCCAACATCCAGAGCAGCCGACACAGCAGGCAGATAACCAGCAGCTGCCATACCTGCTCCAGGCCCTGCTGAGCCGTAGGCAGCAGGCAGCCATGAGCAAGCTCCTGGAAGAACTTCTGGCGGCTGAACACTCCCATCACTAGGCTTTAAAAAAGCAGATGGAAGCCAAACCCTGCATTTGTTCAGCAACAGAAATGATCCTTGTGTTGCTACTGTCAGCAGATGTAATAAAACTACAGTAAACCACGCTTTGTGTCCTGCATTAACTCACACATGCAGGAAAACACAAGCTGCTCACTACAGTCTTCAAACTTCAAGTCCCAGCATGCAAAGCAACTCAGTGCACATCTGTGAAGATCCATGCAATTAGCTGCAGGAGTTTCAGCATCTCTGATCAAATATTTCGTCTTTTTTTAAAGTCAAATATTCAAGCTGGATGTAAATGGTCATTTCTGTATATTTAAACCTGAGTGAGAAAACAGGAAAGCTGCAGCCCACCAACATGGAGATTATAGCAGAACACCACTACACAAAGCGTATTGAATAAAGAGCATTAGATGCTTTTCTTCAAGGCATGCTTTCTCCGCAATGCAGTCCACCAAGGGGGCGAGTTGACTCACAGCTGCCTTCAACCACTGCATCACCAGTCCGGCGTGTTCATGCGCGCTGTGGGACTTGAAAACTTGGAAGTAAAATACGTCTTAAATGTATGAAAGCTGTCAGGAATGGCAAGCCTCGCTTCACTGAACCGGTGGGATTTACATCCTCGCTACCAACGCACTTGAAGACAAGACCCCCCCCCCCCCCCCACACACACACACACATAAGAAACAGCCAAGCTGGACGCACGGAGCATGCCAGTTTGCTTTCTGGGCTGAGACTAACCTTTCTCCGAGCAGGAGCTGGCTGGAGGCTCCTCCTTGTCTTTATTCAGCTGCTTTTCCTTCCTTTTAAAATGTCTCAAGTGTGTGTGTTGCCGCTTAAACACACTCAGTCCAGATGATGCATATCTGGATGCCTCCCATTGTCACAGCATCAGCACCACTACCTTATCACCCATAAAGGCACGCGAGGACACGTCGACCAATCTACCGCTTAGGTCCGGGGACAACAGCCAATCGCAGTCTTTACAGCCACAACATGACGGCTGAAGTGTCCAATCGGAGTCGTTTCCAGCCATCAGAGGGGCATCCGGACCAATGAGACGTGTACAGCGTGCAGATGGACGCAGACGGAGACGTGCTGCAAGAGGTCACTGTGGAAAGCTCTCTGGATGCCAGCAATAATATCCATTTTATCATGACTTTGAAAAAATGTATTTCCTTAATCAGGAACTGAGAGCTAACAAATCAAATGGCATGCAAGGAAGAAATAAAAGTCAATAATATAGGGAGGGGTCAGTTCCTTATAATAGTTTACTGGCATATTAACAGCAATATCCAGTAAGATGTGAGGTCGTAGTCAAATCTGGTCCATGACAAGAGGTGATTGAAATGAGTATTAACCATATGACCTCCATTCACCCTGTACCTGCTTATTCCAATGCAGGGTCACAGGGGGAGGTGGTGGGAGCTTATTCTAGCAATCACCAGGCAGAGAAGACATGCTACAACTGGGAACGTTACTATCCCAGTCGTTTTTATGAAGACTTCACAAACCTGGAGAGTTATTTTTAAATTTCAAGTGATATTTCTTCTGTGTGAATGCAGCACGTTGCGGCATGCAAGATGGAGCGCTGCAGAAATAAACATGGCAACTCTGCAGTTAGAAACATTTAGACATCAATTAACTAAACTGGGAGTAAAATAATAATAATAATATGCAGCATATAATATAGTGTAATGTGGCTGTAAATATCAAAACGAGACTGGCACTGTGATTTCAGACAATAATAAGATTATAGTTTAACACAGTGGTGTAGTCCAGGGTATACAGAGTATACCCATTTCTTTTTCAGTCAGCATTGAGTATACTCACTTCTAAAGCATCTGAGATGCTGCTTTTTCAATTACAAACATTCATATATACATGAATATACGTCTACCAGCAGCTCAGCTAATAAAACCAAATAAATCCACAATGGTGCAGTTATGCAGCAGCTGCATCCTTTTAGCCTGAACATAAATATAATAAAGATGTTTAAATGTTTAGCAGCCAGACGCCCGCTGCCACTTGTTTTTTTAAGGGCAAAAAATTGAGCGTATACCCCCTTCTTGAGGGACCACTACACCACTGGTTTAACACCAGTTTGTTCAGCAAACGTTCCTGGAGAACAAAAGCAGGAACTTCATTTGACAAAGATTTATTTAGATGCTTACAAACTAGAGATTACTATGAAGACAAATCTAAAGCAAAGGGGCAACACTGTAATACTATTAAGTAGTTTAGATTGAAGCATACATGCAGAGCTTTTAAAAGCTCCAAGTTCTTTAGCTTTATGGGATGCATTGCAGCAAAGATTCAGTCGGGGATATTGGAGGATTTGTGTTCAATGTGGATAAAACATTCTTCTTTTTGTTTTGTTATGAAGAACTGATACTTCTGACCAAACAAATCCGAGTTTAGGGTGGATTTTGTTCAACTAATCGGTTTTATAGATTTGAAACAATAATCTTGACCAGAAAGTGAAAGAAATGAACAAACGTAACAGAGGAGATTCCTGCAACTCACACGAAACGATAAACATTTTACAACTAAAAAAGATAAACAATCACCAATCAGTCATGGAAAAATAATCTGAAAAAGTATAAAGAGGCTTTGTTATAATTGCACTGTTGGTGTGTTTTACATCCAGTGCAGCTGAACTAAGAACAAGCCAACAGGTTTAAATGTTTTTGACACAACGGGGGGACAGTCTAAAGAAAAGCAGGCAGACATTTTGAGGTCAATGTGACAAACCCCTTAGTGCCACCACAACAAATCTGCAGGCAGTTTGTGGCCTGAAAACCATCTTTGCTTTGCAAAAAAAAAAGCCTATCTTTAATTAAATACACAGAATAAAAAAGTCTAACAAATTAGGATCATTTTATTTGAATATAGGTCACATACAAAATACACATCACTTATGACACATCAAACAACTCGTCTATTCAGTTTCCAGTGTTCAAATAAAAATCACAGAATGACTTTGTAGTGAGAAATGTAATGGTTTCATAAACTGGTGGGTTTTCTTTTCTTATAAGTTCCCTTGGTTACATCGTAACGTCATGTATGACAAGGTAGTGACCACGCTGCAAAAACAATCTGGAGTAAAAAGAAACTGTTTGCCATTAAATTGCAGCATTTATAATGGTCAAAAAAAGTGAAGAAGTAGCTGTTTTATAACAAAGTTCAGGGTCAACAAGTTGACTGCATCCTAGTATGTAAAATTCAAAGTTGAACGTGCCTCTTTCCACACAATCAGTGTCAGCACCACAAAGAGCGCCTTCATTTAGTAAGTTTGGGTGTCTCAAAGAAAAAGTCTCAAAGACGGTTTCATCTCAAAGTCTTCTGTCATTTCTGATAATCCTGCATTATTTCACACTTGCATACACTGGGACAGCATTGTGTACATATTTGTGCCTATTATTCCAAACTGTTGCACATAAAACAGCAAATGTTTCCAGTCATCAGAGGTAGAAGGAAAAAAATACTTTAGCGATCACTTCCTTGATGTAGCACAAGCAATCCTCATCTTCCTTGTTATACAGCATATTTGCTCATAGACGTAACTATTACAGCTCATAATACTACGTACAGTGTTCAGTCTGCAGAATTAATGCTACCTGGAGCAGTTTTACAGTTTTACATCTCACACACATTCATTGTTTTACTGACCATACAGTACAGACAGAAAAAATCTTGCTCCTAATTAAGAAGTAAAACAGAACTGAGGAGTAAAAAGGCACAACAAACAGAAGTTATCAACAATCTGCAGCATTCATATCCAGACACCAGGGGGAGACAAATCAACACAAACGCCATGCAGAAGATGGCGCATCAGTCACGTTTCCACGGCAAGATTAATCAAAAGCATCACAATGTCCGGCAGCCTGACTTATTCACACTTCCACAAAAAGCACCGGTCCTCGTGCACGACTAAAAATGTTTCAAGAAAGGGAATCATGACAGGATTTCACTGTTTTTACAGGTCAGGAATGACTCAGGTGACACATTTCTCTCCGCAGCTTAAATCAGATTTCAATCTCCAGGTCGTAAGCAATCTTCTCTTTTTTCACCACCTTTACAGTTTTCACCTCTGGACAAATAATGACTGGTTCTTTAGGCTCCACCTTCACAACATTCTTAATCTCAACTTTTCTCGGCTTGCTCAAAATGTATTTGTAATTCCTTTGAACCTCGAGCAAAGCCGAGGTGAGGTACTGAGGTGAAAAGATGCTCAGCGAGGTTGGGAGCTGTGGATGTTGGGGGAGATGCGGTTGGACAAACGTGGAAGGATAGTCGGGCATTTGTGACTTCAACTTAAATAAGTTTTTGGGGTTATTTGAGAATCGGAGGATTGGGGAAGGCGGAGGCGGCATTGGAGAGGGTTTCACTGACACCAAGCCGGGAATCTTCGCGAGCGAGGACAAAGGAGGGACTTTAGGTAAAGATGCAGGGGGTGACGTTGAAGGTGCTGCGCCGAGGCCATGCGAACTCTCGGAAGTGTTGTTAACTGTTTCTGCAATCTGTTGTCGCTCTACGCTTTCTGGAAGACTCTTTTCTGGGCTCACACTAGCGTCTCCTTTTTGTTCCTCACCAGAGGAGGACTCCTCATCAGATACAGTTTGAGACCCAATCTGTGGCTGGAAGACAATGTGGTTGTGGCGTCGACAGAACAGCACCCCGCACTTGAAGCACTTCCTGCCATCTTTAACGTGGAGCAGTTTGTGACGCTTGAGGTTCTGACTTGTAGTGAAAGATCGATCGCACATGTTGCACGGAAAGGAAGGCTCATCCTTGGGGACAACATGTGTCTCGACTACGGCTGCCTGATCTGAGACCAAGGCCTTCTCCTCTTCATGCAGCTGTTTGTGCTTAATAAACTCTGACACACTAATGAAGGTCTGACTGCAAAGCTCACACTGGTAGCCACCTGTAGGTGTAATTACAGTCTTTAGGAGCACAACAGGATTCATTTTATCCAATTTTTCAATGCCTATTATTGATGTTTTGTTGGGGCTGGATGTTGTTTGTGATTGGATTGTGCTGCTTTTACTTTCAGCTTCCTCAGTCAATCCCCTTATGTCCTAGAAGACACACACACACAGAATACATTAATGTGGTGGTAAGAGCATTTTCAGATATAGCAGCAAACGTGGGAGACAATCATAAAGAATAATTGAGGCTGCTACCTTTTGCATAGATGGAGAAGACAGAGTCTGCACTGAAAGCTTAGCCTCGGTTTCCAACTTGTCAGAGGACTGAAGGTCGGTTTGGGAGTCATCTCCATCAGAATCGGGGGGGTTTGTTTCCCCCGCCGTGTCTGCCTTGGCTTTGCGTGGAAGACTTTGCCGACAACCGTATGACCTTTTAGGAAATAGTGAAAATAATTGATCAGATTACACAAAAACTGGAACTGCTTGTGGTCAAAAAAAAAAAAAAAAGGTTTAAAACTGGTGCACACATAGAGAAATGGTGGCTTTTCTTGTGTAGGTCTTCCAACCAGATGAGTACAAACTTTGTGAGCTACATATGCAAAATCTAACAAGCCACTTTAGCGCATTTATATGGAGAAAAAGAAAAAAACAGGCGTGGAGCTTCACATTTCTGCTCCGGATATAGTAAGTCTTAGATCTAACAGGAGGAAACATTGCCAACACTGACCTGTAAATCAGCTGATTATCAGATTGTCCTTTATTTAAAACCTTTACACAAGTTAATCTGAAATGAGTGAATTTACTGTAGACATGTGTGGATAAAATTTCTCACTATATTTTATGTTTTTAAAGAAGAACCGAGACACTATAAAGAAATCTAGTTTCTCTTATTGTAACGTTTTCTTCATCAAGACAAATAAAACTTGTGGTGTTAAGAAGGAGCTATGCTTCAAGGAGGCAAAAAAAAGAGAAAGAACCTGAAGGAGGTACACGACGCTTTATACATTAGAGGGGCAATAAATGGGAATTAATTAGTCTTGGATTTTTCAATATGATTTTTTCAATCAAATTTCCCTTTGGGGATTAATAAAGTATTTTCAATTAATTTAATTTTAAAGGAATTTTTTAAAAAAAGAAGAAAAAAAAAGTTATGTGGAAAAAAAACAGGTGTCATTTTATCTCTTGGTGTGAATGTCCAGCCCCTCGTTTAGCAGCCGGCCTGACCAGACCTTTATGTACTTCATGTGAATCCTGCCTCTTCTTACCTCTTGCAGCCCCTCTTTGCTAGAAAAGGTTCCAGCAAGCAAGCTCTAGGACTGCGTATTTTCAAAGTGAAATGGCGAAGAACAGAAAAAAAACCAAACATTCATCTGAGGACAACCCGGATCCGACATTACACACCAAAAAACAACTAATTTGCAAACAACTTCTCTGTTAGCAGAAAGAAGTCGGTGAAGAGGTTGTTGGATAAAGAAAGGGACAGAACCGGATTTGTGTTAGAGTGGGATGTCTGTCATTATAGGCAATCTTTTTTTACGTACGCGCGTTGCTCTGTTTACATAAATTCAGGTGTCACTGTCAACTTTTCCCTACATAGTGCTAACATAATTTTCTAGGGGTGTCCAAATGTCCAGAGAGAAAAAAGTAGTGGACACAAAATTATCCACAATGCTTCTTGAAAAGTAGAAAGCATCGATGGTCACTGGACGGGTCAATATAGACCACAATGCATTGCAGGCAGGAGCTCAAAGTGGCGCAAGTGACACAAACATGCAAGTTGGTTAAGAAAAACTATAGATAATTCATGTAATATTTTTTATTTGTTGAATAAATATATAACAAAGAAATGATAAAATACAATATAAGAATATTTGGATTGGATTTGGAACGAGGCGTGGTGGTTGCTGTGGTGACAGCTGGAAGTGTGACGGTCTGGCTACTGTTGCTGTTTAACGGAAATCAAGAAAAATGAGGAGCCAAAAAAGTTTTGTCCATTTTTTGTTTTCAGTCTACAAAAGTCAGTAATATCGAATTATTGTGAGAATCGCAATCTAAATCGAACTGACACCCACAAAATCAAAATTGATTTGGGACAAAGGCAACACAGCCCTAATATAATGTAGGCATATGTAGTAAATGGGGGGTTAGGGTTAGGGAATAGGGTGGACATTCAGACACAGTGTCTCAAATTTTAAGCACGTCCACTGAAGTGGTGATATTTTTTTGCATTTTGCACCTTTGTTTGCAGACAAGGTTAGTGCAGATAAGAGAAAGGGTAAGGTGTGTCCCAAATACACACTTTGTTTTGGTCTACAGGAAGTGCTCAACAGGAAACCATGGGTGAAACTATTTCCCTTTTTGCTTTGCAACAAGCTAAGTCAAAACAGCTGCTGTCTGCAAACTGTAACAGCTTTAAGTTCCCAGATGACTTCACACTGATCCATGTTTTTATTGACATTTGACAAATAAAATGATTAATTGATCCGTCAAAACTGTGCAGGTCTCTGAAAGGGGCAGGAATGAGGGGATACAAAAACTGAAACTGACTCACCACAAAGTAATTAACGTGTCCTGCATAAGTTGTCAGAGTCAATAATGAAATTAATATAAACTAACTAAACATTTCTCACCGTTTCTTTTTTTTCCTGTGTCTTTGTTTAGCGCATGTAAACACAGAAGGGACATAGTCTGGTCTGTCGTAGTCGTTTGATGCCTCTCCTGTAAAACACACACACACACACACGAGGTTTTATGTAAAACTCACATATAGTTCCATGTTTCTTGGTTAGTGTACCAGCTGGCTGATGGTCTGGGTACAGTTGGTTTTTGTAGCTTACCTGTAATAAAATGAGCACCACAAATGCGAACATGTCCTTTGAGCTCCACGCTGCAGCCATTCGCACGCTCGATCGCTTGTATCCATAACTGTCTCCGTTTCACCTGAAAAGGTCGAGATCCAGACGGGATCGTGTGAAACTTGATCCTGCTGCCTGGGGAGTAGCGATTTTTGCAGCCAGACACGCAGCATAACAACATTTTGCTTCCAGCTTAATGTTAGCAGGGAATAGGAAAGTTGTCTAAAGAGACAAAACTGAACTTCCTTTGCCAGGAGGAGATGCGTGCGCAACTTCGTTGATTGCGTCACGAAGAGCGGACGTTTTACTATTTTATTTTATTTTATTTTATTTTATTTTATTTTATTTTATTTTATTTTATTTTATTTTATTACATTTCATTTCATTAAGACCTGTGATGAGCCCAAATCTTTAGAAATTACAAAATTAAATGCATTTTGTGATGCAAGGATGGTTTTTTTTTTTTTTTTTTTTTTTAGATAAATAAAGAAAAATAGGTTATTTTTACTGTTAAATGTTAAAACCAGCCCCATAAAGTTTAATTCCAAAAGATGTGAAGAAAAACTTGTTTCTTTTACAAGACATTTTGCAATATAAAACAAAATGACGGTCAGATAAGAAGTATTTTCCTGAAAAGAAAAAATATTGCATAATACTTGTATGATGCTTTCTTAATGTTTTCAAAGTATGGTACTATGATGACCTATTTCAGTATCATCACAGCAACAATTTAAAAAATCATGCTGTAGAACTGGGAAAGCAGTCCAGTGTCAATAAAATAACAAACCTACTTATTCATTAACAATCACACCAAACATTTAAAAACAAAGAAATAAAATTTACAACCACCATTAAAGGAAGAAAAATATCAATTTATGAATAATTTGATCTGTGAAAAGTCATCTGTTTGCTCTGTCATTTTCTATATTTTAGATGAACTCATTAATTACAACAAAAGATAACGAAGGTACTTAGTTATAAATTGAAAGTCTTGCTCTGTTATGATGTTGCAGCAGCGCCCCCTGCTGGTTATGAATAGAAATGAAAAAGCTTACAGCACCTGGTCTTCCCAGGCTATCTCCCACCCAAGTACTGACCAGGCCCGACCCGGCCGAGATCAGACGAGATCAGGGTGGTGTGGCCGTAAGCGAAAGAGGAATGATTAAAGTGTCTTTTTATACCTTACATCCTCTGAGCAATTGTGTCCTGTCAAGATAATTATTTCCTGTAGTTATTGTACCCCCTGACCACAATCCTTCGGTGCAGGGCCGGATTAAAAGTGTTCCAGGGACCCCCTTCCCCACCGCATTATTGTGAAAATTGTTCATAATACACTGTGAAAGGACATTTCTATGGTACCAATAGCAATACACTAGACACAGTGGTGTAACTATCTGGCTTTTATGTACATTTTGTTTCATGTCCAAACTGCTGGTGCATGCCCTATGTGGGCTTCACATGAGTCCCAAATGGGCCCCAAGTGGGCATGGGTCCCTAGGCATTTGCCCATAATGCCCATTGGATAATCCAGCCTTGCTTCGGTGACCTGCTGGTTTTAGGAAGTTTCTCTGCTGCAACACACCTGACAATTCACACTTCAGATGCTGAGAACCCATTGATTTGAGCCAGCTACATGTCAGCTAAGCTGAATTCTTTAAATAAAATGTTTTAAACATATTTGATTCTGAAGTATAATGTGGTGTTTCGACCGCAGCAGCTTGCACTTTACGAATAGATATGCAAAAGTGTACAGCACCTGGCAGTCTTCCATCCAAGTCCTGACCAGGATGATGTCAAGCTTTGCACAAGTCTGCTAATTTAGTCTAATAAATGTCAAGTGTGTTGCAAGATGGAAATTCCCAACACTTGCAGGGCTGCGGCCATCAAAGACCCTCTCTGTTTTAGAAGTTTCCCTTGTGGGGTGCAGCAGGGCTGACCCATTAGCTTTGGACCTCAGGGTTCTTTTGTACTCAACACACGCTTTTCAGGAAGCAAAAGTCCAGAAACCAGTTCTTCTTTTGGTCGTTTTAATGATAAAAAACAAAACCAAAAATTACACAAAGAAACTTGAATCCAGACCTTTCTACAGTTAAAATTAAAAGCAGCGTCGGCCAAAAGACTGTGTTCCTCCAAGATCCAGTGGCTTCTGATCTTCTTTTCTTTTGTTTGTTATGGACCGAGTCTAACAGCCAATCAAAATTTAGCAACCTGCACGTCACTAGTCATTTTCCTGCAACACAGAACTTCAATATATAAACATAAAATATCAAAAAGCTATGATAACTGAAGATTAAATAACAATAAAGAAAAATGGCCACAACATCCCTGGTGCAACAAACCTGCACAGGTTTAGTAACATTTAAGATAGACATACAGCTGAGTCACATTTACTGTGGCACATACAAATATATTTAACATATAAAGCGTTTTAGGTCCTTTCCACAAGTGTTTTTTCCACAAAGTGAAATAATCAATGCTACAAACCAAATATGTCTCTATGAAGGGAACTTAAAAAAAAAAATTCTGAGATTACAAGAAAAGATTTCCACAGCAGTGCCTCACCTGACACACTTTCCTCCCACTGCTGGGAATATTAAGAAACCAGTGAAGGCAATAATTAGGGCAAAATCTCATACACTGTGAGGTGTTCTCTTTGCTACACCAGCTTTAATGATTTGCTTTATATATGTTAATATTACCTGTATTGTCTTGTGTATATCCTTGCAGGCCTGATGCTTTATGCCTATCCAAAAAGCTCCCAAGACTCTTTCCCTTTACATCTCTTTTAACTCTCCCACGCTGAGTAAAAGAAAGTAGATCTTCTGCTTTTATATTCAGCACCTGTACTTTGAGACATGCTGCATAAGAACTGAACTTGTTTCATTTCAAAACATTTGTTGTTAATGTTAGTTTGAGGAATAAAACTCCCCCATTTTGACAATCGTTGTTTCAGCTTAGCTTTCTGATCTTGTTTGTTTGCATTTTGTTCTCCATGTAGGAGCCATAAATGTAGTTTATATGGGAAATTATCACTGGGTTGATGGTTGGTGTTACATTGTTGTCATGGTGATATGGAGTGGGGTCACATGGATGGGAATCAGTCTAAGTCTGACTAGTTAAAAAGGCATTGTCAGCCAGTCACTTTGTTGGAGAGGAGGGCTGGGTAGCTGTAGTTTTTGTTGACCGTCCTAGCTCATGTTCTACCTCACATAAGGTTACAAATTTTACTATGTAAATAACATTTCATCCGGAACGTCAGGCAGTGGATGTATTCCAGATAATCAGTAAATGAGCCAACAAAATATGTGGCCCATGTACGTCATTTGCAGAACCAACAGCCCGTCAAGCAAACAGACCGGACCCAGTTGTTTCCTCTGTAGCTACTGTGGAAATCGCTACACTCCACTAATGGCAACATTAAACAATTATGAATAATTCTTCTTAGTTTTCCAGCTAATTAATAAGGAGTAAAGAATGAAACATGCGATGAACAGCTAAAAAGTGGACCTGAATCAAAAAAACACAAGGAAATGTATCAGTAAAATCCACTTGTGGAAAAAAAAGAACTAATTGAGGCAAAAACACAAAGCAATGTAGCAAATGTGAAATATTTTATGCCATTTTCTTTTTACTGTAATTTCCTCCTGTGTTGTTAGTTCAGGAGGTACCTTCCCATATCTTCTTTTTATATTATTTTTGATATAAGTCATTTAGATTTTTTTCTGTCTTTACAGGTTTTTGGTTTTGTTTATTTTGTCCTTGATCCACCCTGAAGTAACCAGGTCTCCTTTTCAGACCCCAGGCTCCAGCCATGTGTCTAAAAAAGCTTTGTGGTTGTTAAAACCTTTTGAGAACTGAGGAAGATGAGTCTTCCTAGTCTCAGAGAAGGCATGACAAACCCCATTAGTCAGATTTTGATAACTGCGTCTATATTAGCCAATTTATAGGAAATAAGGAAACAATGTAATTGCATTTATTCTTCTTTTTGTGTACCTGAGCATGCACAGGGTGGTGGATGAGAGTGGATAGGAAAACCTTAGACAGAAAAGGGTTCATTCAAGGTTACAGATCATCATCATAATATGCCTGCTGCCATGGGTTGACTGGTAAGGTTCACCTTGGCTGATGTTAGTGCTCATACAGACATGTATTCATGCTCACACCTTTTCTACAGTCAAATTGGAATTAAATAAAATACAGTGACAGTGGACATTTTGGACACACCTAAGACATGCAAATGTCTACCCTGCTGCTCAAATGTCTGCTCAGTGATTAGTTGCACACCCTGGCTTGTTTCTTCACTAATTCTTCTTTGTGGTGCCTTGGTTCAGCTGCTTCATGGAAGACATTTTAATTGTGTGTAAAGAGGGAAGTTAATAATGCTCACTGGGACATGTGGATGGAGCTGAGCCATTGTTAATGTCATTAGTAAAACCAGTGCTTTCCCATTCACACAAGCTCAGTCTGGTATTACAGAAATACTCGAAATGGGCACCAGGAATGGCAGTTGCATTTATTTAATGTGTTTCTTTGAGGTATTGGTGGGTCTGAGCAGGGGTTTCAGAGCTGATCCCTGTAAAAACTGATAGGATCTCTAAATGTCCTTTACAGATGACTTTACTCATAACAAATGAGCAAGAATGACAAATTGTGCTGCTTTGAACCTCATAACTGTGGTGATGCTGTTATATCCAAGGGGAATTTAAGCCATAGAAGAAAATGTCATTTTAATCAAAATGGTTTTTTTCAACAAGATATAAATTCAGCTATAAAAACACTGATAGTTGCATGATGGTGTCTTCTGTCTCAACTCAAGTCAGAAGCTCTGAATGCAGGGTTGTTGGGGTGTCCCAGTAAATACTAGGTAAGAGTACGATACATGCTGGATGGGTTACCAGGCCAGCTGGAAAAATCAGTGGTTAAAATTATGCTTTTGAACTACATAAAGTGCTTAAAAAGAGTAAATTCTGTTCATATTTAAAGTACTGCTTCAATTTCAAACTCAATCCTGCAACAAACAATATGTGGCTTTTAAAAGATGTTGGAGACATACTTTTATTTGTATTATAGATAATTAAATATTTAGGTTAAATATATAGGTTGATATCCAATTATAAGTAAGTGTATTTTTTGTAAATAAATAGTTTACATGATAGGATGTAATATGAATGGACATTTCATGCATGCATTTACTTATGTAAAAATGGATGTAAAGAGATGATTTTGAAGATGTAAATAGCTCGTATTCCAGGATTGAACTGAAATATTGATGTGCTGTGTAACTTTTTACAAGTTTTTGTTTTGATATTATGATTGTGCCGGACCCCAGAAGGAATAGCTGTAGCTTGCTACAGCTAATGGGGATCCTTAATAGACTAAACTAAACTAAACTTGTCCTTTCTTTTGTAAATGTACGCCTCCAAGGCTCCAGACCTGGAAAAACCCAAGTTATACCGCTGTGAACTTACAAATTAGTTCGACATAAAAGTGTTTTGCATTTCTGAAAAGGGTAGATTCCTGATGTGAGTAAGTAAAACTGGCACAGAGATGAGGGATTGTTTCACAAGTCAGAAGTCTCTCCTTTAAATCTTGACTCATGTCACAAAGTTCTGATCTGTTCTAATCAAGTCAATTTATTATTCCATAAAATACTTTTTAAAAATGGATTTTATCTACTTCAATTTGATGTCATCATGCAGGGAATTAAGTGGGTTCTGGAAACAAACGGATTTTTTACATTTTTATTCATAACATCTTCTTTAACGTCAGAGTATGGCACAAAAAACTTCAAGTCAAAGTGAAGTTTGAAGTTATTGGTGATGAATGTCTTTTTTTTTTTTTTTTTTTTTTTTTTTAATCAGAACTGTTTTTCAGATCTACGTAGTTTAACACAAGAACACACTTCTAAAATTTCTTATATTCATATTCTGACTCTGTCAGATAAAATGAAGATTGATATTAACTGATTTAGATTTGTTTTTCTGTTTTATTGAAGGATGTTTTGTTTGAACAAGTAAACACAGAAAAGAAATGTTATTGTGTTTGTTTTGGGTGAATCCTTATTAAATAAAAAAGGAATAAACGGTAGCATGTCCAAGTGTGAGTATGCAGAAGTCTAGGACTTATTAAGACCTCCCCCTTGTGTCATATCCAAACAAAACGGGACAAAAAAAGCTATAAAAAGCAGCCAAAATTCACGTTTAAACACTGTTTATGTTAATGTCATATGAAAATCAAGCTTACAACATGTCCCAGAAATGAACAGAAATGATTCTATTCTATTCTATTCTAGTGGACCCTTTTATCAAAAATGGCTTCCAGTAGAGGACGTCATAGGAAGGTGCAGGTGGACTGCTGGTTGTAGGTAAAGAAAAAAAAACTTAAAACAGCAGATTGAGACTCATATTACAGAAATACTGTGTTTTTCTACATTTCTGACAGTTCTTCATTTCCTCAGAGCAACTGGTCCACAGTGACACTCTCCTCACGGTAATAGTTCGGTACATACGGTTCTTACAGCCTGTTTATTGAACACATCACTTCCTCTCAGTGCATGATGTGTGAGCCAAACTTTGAACAATTTCTATATGCTGTTAGGCAAGGAATAATGTCTAACTTCATACATCATCTGGATTCTTTTGAGGTTGGCTACATCATGAAATAGCATTATATCCAATTGGACAAAGACTGAATAGAGGGTTAACTATGTGCTGTTTTGTTTTTTATCCTTATTTCTTGTTTCTGTAATGTGAACAATGTCTTATTTCCTATTAACACCCCAAAAACTTAATAAAACAACAAACATAAATAGTATTTTTGCTCAGTTTTGGCTCACTAATAGTTGGTGTTTGTGGGACTGGCAGGTTTCCAGAAGGAACAGGTCAGAGAACGGTGGAGCGCATTCATTTGTGCAGACAAAGATGGAGCTCTATGGCAAATAATAAACTATCATAAAACTTTGTTTCCACAGGCAGTAATAAAAAACAGGATATGTTCTTTTAGTGGTGGAAATAAAATCACCTGTAAGCCAATGGCCGCATTTCACCAACAGATGTCGCTGTGGTTAAACAATGTGATAAACACTCCGCATGAGCTGCTTGTTTAGGCTCTGAAATACCTTGCCAGAGATCACAAGCTTCAGTCTTCAGCTCTGATAAACAGAACAGCAAGAAGCATAAAACGCTGTTTGGACTTCCTCATGAAGTACACACAACCTGGTAGAAGGGTCTATTCATGAACCTGCCACTTGGAATTAATATGTTTTATTTCATTTGCACCTCTAATGAGAAAATACCAGAATCCTTCTGGCTCCAGTGTTACCACTGAAAACACTCACAGCACTTTTATTTACACAGAAACAAGAAATAATGTTTGTGTTTGATCAGTAATTTCATATATCACTCAAAGATTTTATTTATAAGTCTGCTTTCTGCATCTACAAGCTTATGACCTGAAAAAGAAATAAACTGGCATTGCCACCAGGTCCCTTCCCTCATCCTTCCCCTCTTCTGCCTCAAGGTGACTCCTCCATCTGCACCCTCCCTGGTCTTGCCAATCCTTCTATCTGCAGCAAGCGTGGTACAGAAACCCATATCTGATTCCTCTCCTGTTTTTGTGAGCCGTCGCTGTCTCACCTGTTTCATTAGATGTCCTGGAGCTAGAAGCACATCAATCTGAGCTCTGCTGCTTTGTTCCTGATGTGTGTGTGTGTGTGTGTGTGTGTCTGAAAGGTGGGGGAATACACCAGTTATCAAAGCTGGCTATTTTCAGTCTCATATATAGAAGCATTTGATGACATTAATAATGTTTGCGTGTTTCTGTAGCTTGACAGTACTCTCAATCATTTTCTGCTCTTCACATTTTCATATCCCCAGCTCACGGTTGAGGTGCGTCTTTGCACTTGGCTTCGTTTCACTGCACAGCAGCCCCATTTTAATTACCCTCTTCCTTGCCCCTCCCTGTGTTGTTACAAGTAGAGAAAGAGAGGAAAGGGAGGATGAGGAGCATTGCATTTATTTGTGTTTCATAAAAAGTAAGCAGTCCAGGTTGGGCTGGACTTGTTTTGGAGGAATTCAGAAGAAAGAAAATTGAGACGGTGAGATGAAACGTCACTGTGTTTACTCTCAGATTTGTCCAAGAATTTATATTTATAATACCTGCATATATATTCTATTTGCACCAAATCTAACAACCTTTAAATCTACTTGCATGCCCATCAGCTCCTGTTTGCATGTTTGCAGTGATAGATGCGCTGCTACCTGGTGGTGTTGACACCTGTATACTGACACTGACAACCTCCTCTTTCTACCCAACAACACAGACGCCCTCAGGCTCAGCTCCACCAGGAGTGGTAGTGGCTGTCGCTCCTGCCATCACTCAGTTGTTCAGGGGTTGAGCCACTACAACGCAATTACACATTCATTTCACCCTCACAGTCAGCCAGCGAGGCTCCCCTCCCCCTCATGCTCCCCGTCTCTTCCCTGCTTTGCTTACTCCACCACACCCTCATCATAGCTCTGTCCTGCCGCACTGTCGCCTCTCTCTCTACCTGATGGCTCAAATCCCTCCTTTACACCTTTAACCCCTCTTCTATCATCTTGTGCCTCTCTTTCACACTTTTTTTTCCACATCAGCAGTAGGTGCAGAGAGATACACAAAAGGCCAGAAGCAGAGCTGGAGAGTGAAGAGGGGGAGGTGGAGGCCAAAAGGAGTAAGAATGAAAAACAGCATGAAATAGTGTGAAATGTGTGGGGAGAGCAGAGTAAGAGTGGAGTGGGATGGAGACCAGCGGGTGAGTGGAGAGACTGGCTAATGATATATTGATTTGGCTGGGCCTGGGGCAAATAAGTAGGAGTGTGTGGGAGGAGAAGAGCCACAGCTTGCAGATGTCTGAGACACCTGGGTGGGATAAGTTGTGTTTATTGAATGCTTGTGTTGACAGGAAGAGAAGCAGTTTGCGTAAACCTTCTCTTGTCAGTGAGTCTACAAAGAAAACTCAGTTTAATCATGTTGCAGCGATTTCTGGGTTTTATTTTCAGAAAACTGAAGCTCAGCTGGCAGTCAGAGCGCTTAGCCAAAGTGGAATAACAGCAAAGCTGCTGGCCATAAAAGCAAGCGTTTAGACGGTGGAGGGGCTTTGGGGATCACATTAGGTGAGATCCTCCAGGGGATGGAGACTCATTGAGGAGGGGGGGGGAGATGGAGGGATGAAGTGGAATTAATTGGATTTTGTATGTTTTCTCATCATAATGCATCATTGTAGCATGTGTCCATGCATTTCCGTCCCTGTGGGCAAACAAATGAAGGATGTTGATCATTAAATACATTTGATTCAGTTTTCATTGACTGTGAAAGCTGCTGGAAATAAAATTTAAAAAAAAAAACCTTTCAGAATAAACAGCCTCAGGAATGATCTGAAATGTCACAGCTGGAACGGTCACACAGGTGATAAGTTGAACATTTTTTAAATCTGAGATAAATCTATTAATTTAGAAAATTCAATTAACACATGCTGAGACTGTATTAATCCAATATACTGCTTGGCTGCTGTGGCAGTGCCATCTTTCATGTGGTGCTAATGTGATAACAGCGCTTCAGCCTGTGTTATTACATGTGAGTTCATGTGTAATACTCCGCCACAGGCTGAGGCAGGATCTGGAGCTGAGAGCCATCCAGGCGTAGGAGATGAAGACTCTGAAGTCAAATTAATTAGGCTACTCTCAGAAAGCCTTCCTCCCCCCCCCAACGGTACTGCAGTAATCACCTTTGCTTTTGCAAAATTCAAGTCAACACCCACTGCTCTTCTTTGTTCCCATGTTCTCCCCTCGCATCTCTTGAAACGTTTTGTCATCACCTGCCTCCCTATTCATTCTCTAATGCTCATCAGACGCCCCTTCGTGCTTCCATTTCACACGCTCTGTTTTCAAACTCTCTCATGATTTTCCCCTGTTTGACCATTTGCATCCCTTCTTCCTTTAACTTCTCAACAGGGTGATTATTGAGAAACAGATAACATGCCCTTTGCTTTTATAGACCAAAGCGTGCACTTTGCAGACAATCTCTTGCCTTCTATCCCCATTCTCTCCCTTCCACATCCCTCTCCTGCATCTTCTCCACCTGCGGCGCTGAAACAATAACAGGTCATGTGAGAATTGGGAATACAGGGAATGGAGTTTGGATGAGTGAGGATTTGATGGGTTAACAAGAGGGGATAAGCTCCCATTTCCCTGATTACCAAGAAAAGCCATTAATTTGTTTAAGAGGACTTGTGTGCCTGGTGAGATTGTTAGTCCCGTGTGATTGACAGATTCAATTCTGTACACGACTCAGTGGTTTTAGACGGTTTCACTTTTCACTCCTTCTCATTTGAATAAAATAAAACCTTCTCGTTATTGGTTTACAACAAGCACGCTTTGCTTTGTGACTCCTAAATCAACTATGGTTTTGTCTAACCTGAGAGCAAACTTGCATTTTTAAAAGATCACAACGTAAGGAGTTTCAGACATCTGTTTAACTTATTTCTTGTATTGTTTAGTTTTAACCCTCTTATATGCATTAAATGCATATATATTTTATTCTTTGTCATCTTTAAGGACCTCATAAAACATCTACTAGTGTTTAACGGATTATGTTTGATTTTTAAATTAAACAGAAATGAAAACAAAACATTAACCATTGAAATCCTTTGACAGAAAGAAAGCTGTTTATTCTTTAATTAGATGCTGTGAATGAGTATTCTGCAATCAAATGACATTTCTGGCTAGTACATGGCTTTTATGTCTGTAGAGTAAGTTGTTAGATTGTTAAACTTCTTTGCAATATTAAGGTATAATGTAAAATAAACAATAAAAAAAGCACAGTTGGGTGCTGCAATTCTTAATGTAGATTACTTTGTTATTAAAAAAAATTGTTATAGCAAGTATACATTTACAAAAGATGGGACATTATACAAACTGGAGGGGAAAAAAGAGAAAACAGGTAATCAGACAAACAAAAACAAATAGAAGCTTGTGTGGTTAACTGGTTGGTGCCAGATGTCCCGTGGGTGTAAGATGACAAATAAATATGTACTGTAGTCAGTCTCGCTATATGCTACACACCATTGGAAAGCTTATTCTCTTGAGATCTGAATGATGTATGCCATGCTAGGCTACAATAATTGCCATAGATTTAGTATACACTTGATTTCAAAGAGCAAATGCAATTTAGCTTTGAAGTCATGCTGTATGTGACCATTGACACTGTAACAAAAACAGTCGTTACATCAGCAAGGTCCAAAGTATTCCAGTAAAAAAAGTAAATCCACAACAAGTCTTTTACTCACAAAAAAATGTAGTGGGATTTTAAAATGTTAAGAAAAGATGACACTAGTGGGTTTACACTGCTTTTAAATGGGGAACAGAGGAGAGGAAGAAGAAAAAACAGGACATGTAATGGTAAAACTTGGGACAAACTTATCCAATGGATTTAAAGGGAAAGCATGTGTCCAAACTTTTGACTGAAACTGTGTTTAATATTAATGATAGAAATGCTAATAATAATAACTGTATGAATGATAATGACAGTCGAACTGTTGCTTTATTGGAAGAATAGAGTTACAGTGCTTAAGCTGTGTATAAAAGCAGGAACAACATGAGGTCAGTTGAGGCTCAACTCCGTTCTACCCCTCTTACCTCACCCATCCATCTGTTAACCGCCATTCAAGGTCTTCACAGCAATTATAGCGCAAGATGCAGGGTACACCCTGGACAGGTTGCCAGCTGGTTGCCAGTCCACCACAGGACAAATAACCACTCACACTCACTCCTATGGACAATTTAGGGTACATTCACACCAGAATAGTCTGACTGGGGACTTGGCTCAGTTGTAGGGGGGGTGTATCGATTCACACCGAGCTCACGTTAACGCTGCACTTTGGACAAACCAAACAAACCTTTACAACAATGTATCACCATTCCCACCAAAGGTGGCGCTACACTAGTATTTAGCAAAATAGAGAACAAGACAAGATGTGAAGAATAAAACTCTGTTGTGAGTTAAACATAGAGCACAAAGCTCTCGCTGTCTTTTTTTGATTTTTTATTTTGTCTTGTGCACGTATACTGCAGAAATACACTGCAACAACGACTGTAGTATGAACAACAGACGAAGCAGAGGACTCTTAACATGATCACTATGTATTTACCCACAATGCAATGACGCGCCAAATGCAGGTAGTTTTTCTTTTTTTGTAATTTGCTTCCTGTATTTGGTCTGTTTGAAATAGGACAAGACCTGTGTTTGTAGGCGGACTGAGTCCGCTTCTTTGGTATGAATTATAATTTGGTTGGTACATTCACAGCTCCCCAGACGAAGCGGTCTTTCCGAGCAAACGGACTTGGATTGGAATCAAAAAGGCTGATGTGAATATGCCCTTAGAGCAGTGTTTCTCATACCCGGTCCTCAGGACCCCCTGCCTACATGTTTTATCGGCAACCCTACTTTAACACACCTGAAAAGAACACTGTAAAGAACTTGATGAGGAAGTTCAATTATCTGACTCAGGTGCTTTGGAGGAAGATCATGTCTAAAACAGGCCAGGCAAAGGGGCCTGAGGACTAATTTTGAGAAACACTGCCTTAGAACAAGGCTACCCAAAGTTGGTCCTCGAAAGTCGATGTCCTGCAGGTTTTCCATGTATCCCTGTTCCAACACACCTGGCTTCCATTAAATAGATCCAACAGCCAATGAAGTTCTGCACAATGATGGAGTGCTGAACCAAGGAGACATGGAAAACTTACAGGATTGGACGGGAAACCTCAAGGACCGGAGCTGGGCACGCCTGATGTAGAGTAACCATTTAACCAAATATGCACATCTTTGGATGGTGGGAGGAAGTTGGAGTGTCTGGAGAGAACCCGGGCATAGATGGGGAGAACACAGAAACTCCACACAGAAATGCCAATGGTTGAACCTCCTCCCTTTAGCCAAGGTTCAAACCAGCAACCTTCTTCCTGTGAGGCCACAGTTTTAAACACTGCACCACCATGCATTACCTCTTTTTGGTCATGTTTTAAAATTGTTCAAATCGTGCACATCATGACATTTTCACATAGTATATCTATAATATATCTATGTCATCAGGAGTCAAATCCTCCTGAGGAACGCCAGTAGGCTGAAAAAAGTGGAATTATAAAGAAGTGTGCCTTGGAGTCTTTTTTTAATAGGAAAGTTTGATCTTATAAAAGCTTTTTAAAGCTAGTGATGATTAAATTTGAAGACTGTAATAAAAGCTTAATAAAACTTAAGTTAATAGAAGTCTAAAAGCTCAAAGATGCTGAAAAAAAAGTTTCATATTGTACGTTTCATTTTTTATAACTTTCCTTTCTTTTTCGTCTTTTTGCCTTTTGGGGATCAGATTAAGACATTTACACAATGTATGATTTCAATGATCTGTAAAAAGAATAATAAAAGTCCATTGGAAGTAATAATGTGGTTATAAGTACTTTATTTCTTGCATAAATCCATAGAGTGAAACCCAGTTTTAGTCCATCAGCAGCAACCAAAACAAAAACACACTATGGATTACCTGCCTACTTTCCAAAAATGAGGCAAGTCTGCTCACTTCTTCTGTCCTGTCCAGTGTGAGAAAACATCACAACCAGTTGCGGAGAATCTTTTCCTCTTGGCATGGCAGCTCCCTCTGTCTTTCTCATCTCATGTCATCTCAATGCAGCTCTGTGGCACTTGGTCCTCATCGTTTCCTCTACGAGACAGCTGTCATGCACACAGTTACTCGTCCTGAATCTGAATGCAGCTGCTGCTGCAGAAAGGTCATTTTAAATGACCTGTCAATCACAACTCATTCTTCAACACGAAGGACAAATTACAAAACAGATCTGCGCTCCTGCAAACAAACAAAGAAATAACAACAAGGTTCTTGCAGCAGATGTACTAGTCTCCTTCCAGCAGTAAATAAATAATGAGAACGCTGTTAAAATTTTGCCAGTATTCCATCACTCTGCTGCTATCAGCCCTCCACCTCCCTCTAAAGAAAAAGAAGGCCTCGGTGGGAAGAAGCAGACTTTTTTTCCTTTGTTTTTACATATTTTTATCCCCCCACCGCCTTAATCTCTTCCCATTCATCCCCCTCTCCTCCCTCTTTTTTTTTTTTACTCTCCTTGAAAAAACTTCCATACCGAGTCTCAAGTGTTCCTTTTTTCTCTCATGTATGCATAATATTTTCGGTGAGCACTTTTACAAAACAAAAGGCTGAGTTCTTCCCTGCTTTGTATGTCGGTGATGCGGGTGGATACTCTGTTATAGAATACAGATGAAAGAAAGGTTAGATATGAACGCTTCTCAGCCTTTGCTCGGCATTTGTGCTCATTATTCGCGAGATGAGAAGTCAAACGGTTCAGCCATGGCAGAACAAAGTTGGAGCACAACGGATAAAAACTAAAGGGCATTGACCTCCAGGTTATGTGACTTTTGTACAGGAGGAGGCAGCGGTGACTGATGTGAACTGGCAAGTACCTGCATTTCTGCTGGAAATGAGACAGATCAGAACAAGACGCAGATGTGACAGTTTCCACTTTGCTCTTTATCTTGTGAAATAAGCATTGATATTTAAGAGTTAAGTTAAAAAAAAGAAAACACTCTGACCTTTATGCAGAGATAAAGATCTAAAGCTGCCTGATTGTGATATCGTGCAAGATGACAGGAAGATGTTTGTGTGAGTTACTGTTAAGCATGTGGGGTGCAGTATCAGAGGCTGAAGTACATGTAAGCCTGTAGGACCACACACAGCCACCGTGAAATCCCGTTCCAGTCTGGCTCGCAGGAAATATCACAACAGAGAAGGCTGAACGTGTGTGTGTGTGAATGTGTGTGAGAGACACACACAGAGAGAGAGAGATAACCACCCACAAAAACAGACACAATACTAGGCTGCTCTTATTTCAAGCCAGGTGATAAATCACTGTCTGAGGTGGGAGAGAGACTTCCTTTGACCAAATTGTCCTCACTGTCCCATGAAATGTCTCCTCTCAGAGCCTGGAGGTTGTGTGAACGCAGCGCTGGAGTGGACGTACCAGCAAAGCTTTTAAGCTGGAAAATAAGTGAGTTGTGTCCTGAGTGTTGAGTATAAATCTACAGAAGGAGCTTAAGAAAAAAGAGAAAGGAATTTTACACACATATACCTTCCAGGTTGAGCAGTATTTTAAATATGTCTCCATATGCCTGTTCCCCCCCCCCCCAGCAGGTCATTCTGATTACAGCAGAAAAACCGCTGCTCCACTACATCTTCGCCTCTCCCACACAGTCATTTGCATTTTTTCTCTTGGCTCTATTCCACATCTTTCCACTCGTCCTGTCACACCTGTTATTCACTTATTTTTCCTCCCCCCCCCCCCCCCCCCCCCCCCCCCCCCCCCCCCACACTTTCTCCTTTTCTACTTTCTATGTGGTAGCGCCTCATCTACATGCACAGCCAGTCACAAGCTCTCTACCTGCTGTAGGTATTTTTACTGCTGTGAAAAAGTGCAATCATCCTTTTCTTTTTTAATACAAACACAAGCTGTAAGTGAGTTTCTTAAACCCCGCTTGTCTGTGTCTTAACGGTACAGCATGTCAGAACCTTGATATTTCATTCACTTTTATGTAGCTTTGCTTGTTATCTCCTTCTGTCCTGCTCAGACTGAATGCATAGACTTCCCAGTGCTCGCTCTCTTGCCTGCAGACAAGCAGAGAGAGAGAGAGAGAGAGCGAGAGAGCGGGAGGGGAGAGTAAAGGGAAGGGAGGGAGGGTAGCAAATGAGGTGTGGGTTAAAATTATGGGGGGCTAGAAGAGATTGCAGCAGCCCATCCCTGAGTCTGGAGAGCAAGATGGTGGAGGAGAGACAGAGGAAAAGAGAAATTATTCAGTGTAAAATCCAGTAGAGGTTTTTATTCCGTGTAGATCTGTGAGCTCCATCTCTGCTGGGGAACAGCCGCCTTTTGTGTTTCCCCTCGCTGCAGCAGGGTAGTGCGTTTACTGTCGTGCCTACGGGGGGGGGGGGGGGGAGAGAAGGCAAGAAGTATCCTCCAATCAGCTGTTAGTGATTTCGCTGATCTTGTGAGGCTGCTGATGGGGATTTATCACTGACCTGAGACAGGCCATGCTCAACACTCCACCCACCTGGAATACCCACAGTGGTTTTTATGTCTTTTCTTGCATGTTAAAACCCAAATGTGGATTATTTCCGACAGCATGACCACAGGACAAAGGGAGGATTAAACTGGACATGCTGCCATTCTTAAACTTCTGTCTCTCTCCTGCTGCAGACTGAAGATGGACTAACTTTCAGACTGGCATTTGTGCCATACGTGGACACGTTTGTTTTTGTTTCTGTTTACTTTTTTTTTTAAATAGAAGGCTTTTTATTTTTTAACCATGCCATGCCACATTTGATTCTGAAAGCATGAGAAGTGGGAATCATCCGAGACACTCCATTGCAACAATCATGTAGGAGTGTTACAGATAAAGGTGAAGAGGCGATGGAGAGAGGGGATGACAGCTGGAGAACACCTTCCTGCTGAGCTCGTCTGGCACCTTCACAGTAGTTTGATTGGGTGAATGCTCTCGACATCAGGTTGTTGTCCTCAAGTTGTCGTGCATCTCATTAGGAAGATAGCACTCCCGTGTGTGTGTGTCTCTGCATTTGTGTGTAAAATCCTCTGTGTTTGGGATTAATACAGCCTCCGGAAAGGGATACAGGTGTAGTGAAGCCTTGAATGAGGATTAGCTTTAACACCTTGTCGATGGTAGCACAGAAGCCAGTAGACCTCTCAGACAAGACTCGCCAGCTCTGGCTGCTCGCTGAAGGATTAAAAATAGAGGTTTAACCAACATGATAAGACTCAGAGGGCAAGGAAAGTTACATTCAGATTCAGTTCCCTTCCAGTTTGGCTTATCTTTGACTGGCTGGGGCTGATCTTAAAGCAAATGGGCTTCTGTATAAACAGACTGGGGGCCATTTATCATAGCTTGAACAATTAAAGAAGAACAATTAAAATATTGTTGCATGACAGAAGGTCTTTCTGTAGGTTTCAAGAGAAATAAACTCCTTTGGTTAGATGGTGATCCTAAGCGCTCCAATAATAGAGCAAGCACAGCTCATCTATGATCTGGTTTTATATTGATTTCTCTCCAGATTCAAGAGTCTTATCTGATCACTACTCAAGAGGTCATTCATTTAATCATAATCCATCACTTGTCCCACCCTACAGCAGTTTGAGTGTAGATGCTGCTACAGCTGTGGTGTCTCGTGGTGTCTGACAGCAGGCCAGATGAATGTTTTTATGTAGTTTTATGTTTAATCTGCCTGTTTTTCATTGTTTGGGAAGTCCGCTCGAGTCCTTTCCTCTGATGGCAGTTCTGCTGAGAGTTACAAGAAATTTTGTGGCGCGTGTTTTTATTAAGTGTTGCAGTTGAATTATTCTGCAGGTGTGTTTTCACCTTATCTTAGCCGTGCAGGTTTTGGCTAATGGTGTCACGGGCACCACCTGACGCCACCTCTTTGATCCCACTTTTCCACTCAGCGAGTTTCTATATTGTTGCATTAGGAAAGGGATTTAACTGAGAATTGACCCTTAAGTAGATGACCAGAGCAGAAGAGGGTGCTGACAGGGCTTTTAGAAGGACTGGTTATCTCAGCAGCCACACTCAGCAGCCCTTCAACAAGCCTGGAAAGCACAGGGAGTAGCGGGTGGGAAGTACGGTGTGAGAGTGAGAAGAAAAAAGGACTGAGGCAAGTTCTTTGATAGTTGCATTGTTTGGGGATGTAACACTGTCAGCTTGGGGGAGTTCAGCTACACTGGAGTTCTGCTGGGGGTCCCTGCTCTATGCTGCATGGTGTTTTGTACCACTGTTTTCTAATAAAGCGCTGAATTATAAGAAGCACAAACCAGCTGGACAATTGCTCAGATCCACTCAACAACTCTTCCTGTGATGACAAAGAAAGCTTCACTTGAGAACTGAATCATCTGTAACAAGCACAAACAATTCAGCGTATTTTTATTTGAGCTTAAATGGAAATGATCTCAGCGAATCCATTTCCTCTGGATTAAACGTTTGAATTGTGAGCGCAGCACAAGAAGACGAGAGTGGCGACGCAGCCAATAAAACTGTGCTCTTCCTCACCGGGGATGCGCTGCGTGTTACTCTGAAGAGGACTAGTGTTATATACCACAACCCCTGCGAATGAGGGTGGGGCTCTCCCACTGCCACAGACAAAGAATCCTGCCCTGAAAGCTGGTCATCAGTCATTGCACCTGCACCGTCCTGCATCCTGTCAATAGTCACAATGGGGTGCAACATGTGTGTGGTTCAAAAGCCCGAGGAACAATACAGGGTGATGTTTCAGGTGAGCTCTCTGTCTCCTCTCTGCTTTCTGTCTGTTCTTTTGTTCTTTCTTCCCTCCTTTTTTCTAACTATCTCACAATGACGCTGTTGAATGAGTCACAACCCCAGTTCTCTTGTCTGTGGCAGAAATTAGCAGGAGCTGCTCATGCTGGCACATTCATTCACTTATTAAAAGCCTAATTATCACAATCCGTTTAGCATTTTTATTAAAAACATTACAACACTGGAAAGTACTTTGTAAGCAAATGCAACTAAAACAACGTCACATTATTTTATTAGAACCCAGACAATTAACTTGTTACATGAATGAAGCCAGTTACACAAACAAAAATGTATTGAACTGATATAAACTTTCATATCAAGTGAAAGATTCAGCTTCTTTTGCTGGAATTGAATCTATTTTCATGCATTTCTTTTAGATGCATAAACCAGCTCATCATTCTTGATCAGAGCGTGTAATTTCTGCTTTGGCTCAGTTAATCATTGACAAAGATACCGATGATTATAATAACGATGTATCACAGTGATGAGGCTGATAAGAGCAAAGAGAGCAGAGCTGAAGTAGATTTGTGGTGCAGAGTCACAGCATCACAAGGATGGATGGATTGTTAAACTGGGCTAAAGAGTAGAGAGGGGTTGCCACGGTTACAGCCTCAGCACCACCTGCTAAAAGAGACCACAGAAAGTATGTGAGTAGGCTCATCTGGATGTGCAGAAGTTCATGCCCGGTGACTCGATGATGCACGCCATGTCCGAAACAAGTCCAATGCTTACTAAGCATGTGAAAATGTTGGGCACTCATAGGCAGGCGATGCAACACTTTTAGTATCTGTGGCACCAGAAGCCTCAGCTGGGTTTCTGTTGCATGCTGGAGTCTGGGCCAGTTAACTGGGCTGCATCTGGTGCCAGAGGCAATGCCAAGAGAAAGGAAAACAGAAAGAGAGCGAGTCCAAGCAGAAGGGTGGTAATGAGTTGAAAAGGGACTTGAAATATGCAAATGAATCAATAAGAGAGGGTCAGACTGTTTTTCCTCTTTCGGGCATTTTTATGCTGTTTACACTTCAAAGTAATTCATGTGAGCGGTTCATGGAGCTGGGGGAGAATGAAATTAAAACTCAAGGGAATTCACAAATCTCCTGTGTGCAGGTCGACGACATGAAATGAGGGTTCTGATGGTAAACCAAGAGCAGAGCTGAATCATTCTGCATCAGTGACCCGATCTAACAGGAGTTAGCGATCACGGCATCGACCGACTCGAGACTTGTCATTTAAGAGCACTTTCAGCTTTGACGGACACTGCACATGGTTACCAGATGGATTTGGTGATGACAGGATTGCACAGTGACAGGCTGGAAGTGGGCTCAATGATTTGAAGCATGGAAAGGGGTTGCCATGTTGTGCGCTAAGCAATTCTGTCAATGGCGCTTGTGCTAGGTCAACAGATCCTATGGGACCACAGTATCTACATATATTGTGGCATGTTAGAACTGAGACAGCATTGCTGGCTGGAAGCAGAGGAGCATGACACACGAGAACAAATGCAGATGGCATAATGAAGCCGGGAAAGAGCCAATGGCCACAACCGCACTCAGAAAATAATGAATTGTCGAGGTCTTATATGGAAAGTGTGAGATGAGGTGCATTAAACTGAAACTGGAAAAAAAAATGTATATGTGAGGAATGCATAATTACCCCCCCCCCCCCCACCCCCCCCCCCCACCCCTTTTCATTGCTTGCCATGCTATTTTTTTTCTCCTTCAG
The DNA here is from genome assembly GCF_933228915.1 of Telmatherina bonti. Lineage (NCBI taxonomy): Eukaryota > Metazoa > Chordata > Actinopteri > Atheriniformes > Telmatherinidae > Telmatherina > Telmatherina bonti. Next base: position 31,427,414 of record NC_136622.1, read on the forward strand.
AGGTTTGCAGCTTTAAGCTGTTTTTCTTAACTAACGTGCATAATTACAACTTCAAATTAAATGTGACTGCTTTTAGGCAATAAATACAGCATTAAGCAGCTCAAGGCTACATGGTGTTGTAAAATTAAGCTGTTAAACGTAACTATATCTAAACGCATGATTTCACTTGCCAAAGGAACAAAACTCATACATTATACATTGATCCTTTGCTACACATACATTCCACAGTGCTGCTGGTACACACCCACTGGTATGCTCCAAATCATTACTGCCTCCTATAGCCTCAAGTAAAACAGGATATCGCCATTAAATCGATCAATTAGACTCAGCTGTGGACCTGTCTGCACAATGTAAGCTATTTTGAGCGACATGTTGCCTTTTACACACATTTCTTTACTGAGTGCCGGACCGACCCACACACGCAGCAAACCTGTACCCCCATGGGCCCTGCGGCCGCTCCCTTCTTTCTCCTCTTCCCAGTGGCTGCAGGCAGGAGGCTGTTTCCAAGGCAACCAGCATCATTAAACAAACCAAACGTGCTTTCATTCACAATGACACGGAAAAACATGCTGACATTCACAAGAGGCAAACACATTTAAATCAATCCATGCCGATGACCTGCAGGCAAAGCTGGAAAATGAGGAATGTATGTGAGGAACAAAAAACTCTGATATCTGAGGTACATCTGGATGCAGAACATTACATAATAATAATAATAATAATAACAGTAAAACTGCACTGTCTTAATACACAGATGTTTTTGTTTTTTCCTCTTTCCATTTGACATGATCTTCCCACTGAACAATACTTTATTAATCAGGACTCCATTACATTAATTGGAAACAATTTCATAAATTAAAGTGGCTCATCACAGGAAGATGCAGGTATCAGGATATGTATCATATTCTTATGTCTGTTACTTCTGCTATTTATTCATTTTTCACATCAGAATTTTGTTGTGAAACTTTTCCACGAGCAGCAGAAAGAGACATTATGTCTTTTGACTCTTTAACACTTTAAGAAATCGCTTAGAAAATTCATTTTGAAAGCCTTCAAATTCCAAGTATAAAATAAAGCAAAAACAAACAGCAGTGTTGGGTTTTTTTTAACACCTGACAGATTTTTCAGTACTCTTTGGAGTGTCAGTCTGCCTTGATGCCAAGAGTGTGTCTGTTTTCTCCAGCAAAGTGCACACCTTTCTGAATGCTGTAGATATGTGTGCATGCATGATTGTGTGGGCTTGTCAGGTACCTGCTCTTTCACTTGCAAACTTGCCGAAATATGCCGTTGGAGAGGATGTCACTCTTGCTGTCTGTTCAACAACACCAGGGTGACCAAAAGCATCAGAGTTAAATTATACACTGTCTATAAGATCTTTTCATTTCCCTTTAAGGATCAGTTAAGATTTCTTTCATCTCTCACATGCACTCTGTCAGGCTCACTTACCAACCCTCCATCAGCATCATGAACATTGAATCAATTTTTGTGTCAAACTGATTTGTGTATTGATAGATTATGTATGTACTCATCTTAGCCAATTCAAAGAACACTGGGAACCTTTAAAATCAATATATTGTCACTGGTTTCAGTTTCTTTTACAAGCCTTCGTTTCCCTGATTGCCAGTTTAAATGAGTGATATTAAACAATGGAGGTTACTGCCGGAGTGGGTCAACTCTGTCTCCAGATTAATTGATTTTCTGAGGAAGGGACTGATGTAGCCTTCAAAGCACAGATGATGAGAAAAATCAATCACCCACAGTCACAAGTGGAAGTCAACATGCTGTGTGAAAAACACAAGAAAGCTTGGGAAAGACTGAGAGGAACATGTATTTATGCCTGCACTGTTGACATTCAGATAGAAACTAAATATGCAGAAACCTCTTGGTAATTCCCCATAAGATCCTATTGTTAGTCTGTTTACCAGCAACTGATCCCACAGCCAGACTCAGTAACTATTAAGATTCACCCGGCACTTCCTTGAAAGCTTCTTTCCTGCAATGTTTCTGCATCCTTATCCCTATCTCCGTCTGTGTTACGTCTCGCTCCGCTTTCAGTCCTTCTGTGCATCTCCTGCTTTGCTTTTTCTCGTTACACTTTGAACTCTTCGCATCTCTTTCATCTCTATCCACATCATCCCCACCCTGAGCTCCACAGCCTCCGCTGATCCCACCGCAACCCACCTCCCCACTGTGAAGTCAGTATTTTTCTGCATTTTAATTCATTTCTTAACACATTCAAATTTTGTACGCATGTAGGGACGTGTGTTTAGAAGCTTGCGTTGCTTATAAATAGCAGACCTATGTAATGACCTACTAACCCAGAGATAATAGAGAACAGCACATGGAAAGAGTTTAATGGATTCTCCATCAAGTCAGGTCCAAAAAGCTGTCTTAACTCTAAACATCCATTACATCGAATGAAGTCATCTTCAAAGCAATCTCAGCACCTCTCATTGATAATGAATGAGAAACCTTCCTTCTATCCCTTCTATTAGTATTCATACCCGTCACTCAGGACCACAACGCTGTCTCCTAATGGCCTCCCTCTGATCCTGCAGAGCACTAATACCAAACATACCTTCTGCTGTTTTAAGTGAAAATAGATCACAAGTTCAAAGAAATAATGCACAATGGAGAACATAAAATCAACTGTGTTAATTCTTTCATCACCAGTCTCCCACGTAGGGAGGAAGCATCTTATTTGTTCAGAAGAAGCTCATTAAGAGAGACAGCAAGATTTATGGAGGGACATTAGAGCGGGGAAGGACAAACACGCAAGGAGAAGCACGGGCTGATATAGATGGAAATAGAAGAGGGTGAGTTGCTCCCTCCAGGGAGGGGACGGAGTAGACAGAACTGCTGAGGTAGCACGGCAAAAGAAATCCAGAGTCTGGAGGAAATGGGAGAGGGAAGAGCAGGAGAGGATGGGGATGGAAGCAAAAGAGAACAGAAAGAAAAACGAGTACTTTTAAAGTGGGAAATATGAACAAAAAGAAAAAACTTGAGCTCAATGTATGAAGGAACTTTTTGTGCTTGGCTGCACAGGGGAACATTGATTTGACATGCAATTACTGGAAGGGGGACAAGAGATGAGAGGAGTGGGAGAATGAAACCGAGTGGGAAAGATGTGTGGTAGACAGCCAAGGTCAGGAGCCGAATAAACCCACTCAAAGGCTGTCTTACTCACACCATTATGCCACTACATGTCTGTCTTGTGAGTGATGGCAGAAAGGAAATTTAAGTTATTATTTTTCTAAAAATGTTTAACAATGCGTCTACATAAATGGCTAAAATGAAATTCAGTCCTCCACATGTTCACAGCCGTGTGAGGCTATGATTTAATCCAGCTCTGATATGAAAATAACATTGTTTCCACTTTGAAAGTAGCATCCAATTTAGCGGTTTATTTAGCTAGCATGCTAACTAAAATGCTAAATAGCGCCAAACAGAAAGAAAAGCTGGGGAAAATAGGAATATCTCTGTTTTTTGGTGATAAATCAGCAAAAGGACAGAGGAAATGAAAATTTAAACAGGTATAAATACTGAATGAATCCCTCTATAGGGTGGCAGGTTTTGCCTGGTCGAAGTCACCTTGCTGTCAAAATGCTAGCATTGTTTTTATACCCTTTCCAAGTTTTGATTCAACAATCTTTCATTTTTAATGCCCCTTTTTCTCTCTATGGTTTAGCTGTATGTGGAAAAAGTAGACAAGTTTCGAATGGAAAGAAAGTATATCTAGTGTATATATGGATAAATCAATAAAATAGCTTCACACAATCAAGGATGAATCCTGAAAAATAGCCGGGGCTGCATAAGTTAACATTGGAAATGTATAAAACTATTTCATTCATTTATTCATCAAATATTCAGTCAAACAATGAGGAGTATTCACAGAGGCACTGACTCTTTGGGTAAATAATTTTAAGACGAAAGTCTCTGTAAAGTTGATCAAAACTGGGGATTTTATTGTCAACTTAATGTACATGATATTAAAAAGATCCAGAGAGGCAGGAGAAATTTTAGTATGCAGGGTCAAGACTGAAAACCAATGTTTATTGGCTTTGGTCTTGAGGCCCTAGGGTGACACTGCATGAGATATGATTTGAGAAGCACATTTTATCAGTTCATCCATGTAAAAACTTGAGGGTGCAGAGAAGTACAGTCACCCTCCGTGAGGCTGAGCTCATTAAAAGTGGACTAAACTCAAGTCGGAAAACAGTTCTTTGGTCGAATTGATTAAAATTTTAAGAGGACCGTTCAAACCTCAGCTGTGTATTCAGAGTGCGTTTCACTGAAAATTATGTAAAAACCTCTTGTGAAGGCCTGTAACACTGAGAAACACACACATGCACTGCTTATTTCACATTTAAACAGATCTGGACTGATGCATGGCTTTACAGTTAAAGCTGTAGGCTAAACCTGCAGTCTGGTTACTTACCAAACACACTTAGCTTTTTATGATCTGAGCTGTAAAAGTACAACAAAAAAGCCCTAAACTGATGTGTAGCTGATATTCTGACAAAAAAAAGAAAAGAAAAGAAAAAAATTCAATTTAAAACCACAGAATTTTCCCCCTTTATTTCTAAATGAGATTTATTTTGTGCATCTTGGAAACAATAACTTTTTCTGAAACATAAACATGTCTGAAGCTCTGTGCTCTGGAGTCATGTGAGAATCAGTTTTCTATCTCAGAGTTTTACATTAGGCTTAAGATAACTTTATGACACACACTTGTCTCCAGATTTACTGAGCCACAGTAGCAAGTGTGCAAAGACTCATGGGAAATGCCTGTTCGGCAAAAACGAAACCTTTTGTGATAGTTGCCCTTTAAACTAGAGTTATGTACTCTGTTTACATTTAGACAATGTTGTTCAGTTGTTTACTTCTGTTTGATTGTTAAAGTTGGCACCATTAGTGTTGTCGACAGTACAGGAAGTCAAAGTCATCACTGACTCTGAAGACTGATTGAAAAGTTGTTTCATGGCTTTGGGTTTGAGAGGAATAGTTCATTTCAAAGAGCCAAAGAGAAGATTAGTTTGTCCTTATTTATCTTTTTATTTGCTGTTATTTGCTGGATTAACAGAAAAATCTATATAAATAATGGAAAATTGATAAGGTAATTTTATGTCAGGGCATTCTATAAATATATCTTTTTTTTTTTTTTACAAATTTTTTTCTTAGAGTGTACCACTGAGCTAACAGTGAAAAATAATTGATAACACAAGCAACAGTTTTCTGTATCAGCTTGATACCTTTGTGCTCAGTTCAGTTTGTCAGATCACTGCCGATTGTCACTTCTTTACTCCCCTCTCCTTTCTTTTCCTCTCCGCTCATCTCCTTTCCTTTCCTTTCCTTTCCTCCCCTCTTCTCTCCTTTCCTTTCTTTTCTTTTCCTTTCCTTTCGTTTCCTCTCCTCCAACTGTTCCCAGTTGTAACTACTTGCTAACTCTAACACTACTTGCTATGTTCCTTCTTTCTTTCTGTCTCTCCACAGAAGGGTCGCGTAGGCAACATGCTGTGCTCTTTTGACGCTGATGGTCGATTGAAGGTCTCAGCTTTCAGCTTATTGATGTGATGTGCTGTTGAAGCCTTTCATACGTATAATGTTTTTTATGGTTTCTTTTTTTGTAAAAACACTGACATTTCATATGTACTTGTATAGGAGTTTAAGTGTACGTAGGAAGTGTTCTGTGTGCCTACATGGCCTCTGTGTTTCTTTGCTTACTGTGTGTGTGGATCTTGTTTCCACTCCTTACTGTTGTGAACTGACTGCCTGTTTGACATATTGGTGGATGTGAGACTCTCCATTCATCTGTCCTCCTTTCTTCTCATCCTCCTTGTTTTTAGTCAATCTTTGAAGAACTTTGTGAAATAAAATGTTTGTTTTTGAAGAAGTGTGGAAGATCCTCCACAATTTAGTCAACTTCATCATGTTTTTCCTGGACAAAATGTCTCTTACTTGGTTAGCAGCGCTCTTGGCTTCCTCTTCTCCGGTTTCTCCACTGTTTGAGGATTTTTTTAAAAACATAATCATAAATACTTTTTTTTTTTTTCATTTTATCTTGTTCTTTCTCCCCAGGTGAATGGAAAGGAGCTGTCTCGACTTTCTGGGGATCCCACTCTGGACATGCGGGACCCTGTCCTGGCCAACATATTGAAGCGAGGGGCTCGCAGACGGGCGGGTCCAGCTGGAGCTCCTGGAGGGCAAGTGCCAGTGACCATGGGCATGGCTGACTGTGTGGACAGCTGCACCCAAACAGACATCAGCTTCCAGCATATGCTGACTCTGGGCAAGAGCAGCCAGCATCCCTGTGGAGCTCCACCCCCACCCGACCCTCCTCCCTCTCCACCACTACCACCACTGCTGGAGCCGTATCTATTCAATGAACTGTGAGTGGGAATAGCTTAATAGGTCTCTGCAGCAAGTAGAACCAGCAGACCAGAGCTCATCTGCTGTGTTAGTCTGTGTCTTTCTTGTCACACATTTGAAGTCAGAAGCTGTCCCAATTACCAACATGTGAACTTTGTCATTTTCAGCTTCACAGAGCCGGTATACTACGACCCCACTGACTACTTTGACATCACTCAGCATGAAGTGGACAGGCAGGACGAGCTGGAATACGAGGTGAGAGTGTATTAGCTACCTCAGAACCCTGGAAAAGGAAGCTTCCCCATTGTTCTTTGCCTGGCATTCATGAACATCTCTCTAACTGTGCCAGGAGGTGGAGCTGTACAAGTTTCGCCAGCAGGATAAACTCGGTCTGACAGTGTGTTACAGAACTGATGATGAGGAGGACCTCGGAATCTATGTGGGGGAGGTAAAGATGCCTCATGAAAGCTAAAGCTCTACCGGTTTTTAAATAAATCTTTCTCATCTTGTCTCACCTTTAAACATACCGCATCTACCTTCCCCAGGTAAACCCAAACAGCATTGCTGCTATGGATGGCCGCATCCGCAAGGGAGACAGAATACTGCAGGTATTCCATATTGCTCCAACTGAATTATAAAACTGAAGAGTTAGATAACATCTGGTCCACAATTCAACCAGTTTCTCTGCAGCTCATTTCTTATTTTGAAGCAAAATTCAAGTGTAGCATTTGAGATGAATTCCTTTTTAATATTGAATACTGAGCTGAAAAGAAAGCCCATCTCCTGAAGTGTGCAGTTTAATTAAATCCATCCTTAATTCTAAGGGTCTTACAATATCTGACACCAGCTCAGAAGTTAATTCTCTTCTTTTTCTGTTAGATAAATGGAGTGGACATCCAGAACAGAGAGGAGGCGGTAGCTATTCTCACCAGGGAGGACAGCACTAATGTTTCCCTGCTACTCGCAAGGCCCGAGATAGAGGTGAGGAAATTGGAAGAGCAGTCTTTAGGGAAACCACTGAGAGGCTCAGTTTGAACAATGACCTAAAAAGACATTGTTTTTCCTTGGTCTCCCTGTTTAGGTAGTAATTTACTTCTTGATCTTTTGTTACTGTACTGCGATTTGTAGGGGTTTTTTTCCCCAGCCATTTCTTTGTAGATTTGTTGTTGTGATAAGGACTATTGTCCTGCTTCATGATTAAATTCTAGTCAAGCTTTAACCATTGGCCAGACTGCCACTCATATGACTCTCAAACAATGATGGTTGACTCAATGACTGCAGGGTGTAAATGTCCTGTGGACACCTTACAGAAACAAGTCCAAGTCATCACCTCTCTGACAGTCGGAGAGGTTCTCATGCCGCTCTTGTGTTTCACTAAGGGACACAGGTCCAGCCTTGCAAACCTAAGCTGTGCTCCCATGTTTTTATAGAGAGAAACAACTTTTTTCTGCAACTGTTCCAAACAAGCTGTAATCTGTCAGTCTTTTTCTGTTCTGATCTGTTACGAACCTAAACGTTCAACATGCTATCTGACCCCTGGAGTCTGACATGTAACTCGTGGTACTTTTGCTGTTTCTTTGAGCATGACATGTTTAGATCCTGGGATGAACTTGCCTAGATGTTTATTTCCAAGTTAAAAGCTTAAATGCAAATGCCTTAAATGTTTTTCCCTTTTCTTTGTGGAAATCCAGACTCCTGATTGTTTGGAAATAACTTTGTAGTTGGAATTATAAGAACGTTAAGGGGAGCTCAGCTCCCCGAAAAGCAGATGTGCTCCCTGAAAACATCTGAGATATTAAGGGGAAGGTCTAAAAAATTGGTCCACTTATATTTAAATACTCATATTTAGTATTTAAATACTCGCTTTTTCTTGCATTAAGAGAATAGCATTAATTTGTCAACATGGTGTGTTATGTATACATTAAACTTTCCAAATAGCGCAGATGATCTATTTATTTCAGCACCACGGAAAGCAGCATTTTTACTTTATTGTCTATCATATTCTGCACAAGCAATGATCTCTTCATTCAGCCATCTCAAACAGTCCTTGAGGGCCACAAGTTTTCATTTTTTCCAACACACCTGACTGGAATTACCAGATCATTGTAAAAAGTTGATCCATTTGATTTGATTCATGAGCATAAATACTGAACCACACGGCGGCCCAAAAGCCGGTAACCTTAGCCTAGATTGATGGGTAGCAAAAACTGTGCTGGTGTCGTTCCTCCTTGGCATTGTATTAACACACCTGAATAAAACAGACAAAGAAACATAAATTTAAGATTAAATAAATAATCACTCGCACTGCCGCCTGATTAAATGAGTGAATTTCATTCACAGCAACCTGGCTGCTACTTAAACTCTTCAGTCCAATGGAAGCAGTATGGATATATTTAGTTTTTCCACACTTTGACTTATTTTTGTTTTTTTAAAAAAGCTAACAATAACACAGTGTAACATGAAATGCGATGTTTTAGATGTTACATATTTTAAAAAAAACTGTATATTCTGGTAAGTACAAGAAGATTTTTATGCCCTGTTAAACCAGAAGCAGAAAAAGGACGTCCCTTCTCATTCACATGCCTGTGGTGAAGAAATTAGCAATACAAGCCAAGATGTTGTGCTTTTCTTTGTCTCATCCTGCAGGCTGAACTGTTTTATGTAGCAGAAGAGCAAAGAGGCAGAAAAAACATGATGAGACCACAGATAGCACAGAGGGCGAGACAGAGACAAATAGTGTTTGTTACCACTGCGCTATTGTGGAAACCGCCAGAGTCTCACAAGGTCATTTTTAACAGATATGAGAGCACTGAAACACACCGCTGTCAGCTTACTTATAAACATACAACTTTGTGTATGTTGACCCACTCAAATAGATTTTTCCATAACATACCCTGTTAGAAACGTGCCCTACATGGAGATGGGCGCATTTTTATGTGAGAATACAATAATCTGTATTCTCTCTGAGCCACAGGGCAGATTTAAAAGGCACTCATTAAAATGGTCTAGGTCAAAGACTCGCCCGGACAAACAACCTCTCATCTTTTTAAACTTGTCCTTGTGTTTAAATATATGAGCACAGCTCTACCTGAGAAAGGCTGACAAGATTTATATTGCCAAGGCATTGTCCTACATTAAGATTCAAGCCAGAGAGAGGAAGCAAGGAGGACAGAGAATCATCAGGGGGAACATGCACAAACAGAGATTAAAGCTTCATCTGTTGTCTTGCAGGGGAGTCAGATGGAGAAGTGAGGAGGGAGGGGGTTTAATCAAACAATGAGAATGAAGATAAGGATAATCAATACCTCGTCTCGCAGTCTGCGTACAGTTCATATTTAAATCAATCCAATTAAGCTGAATTTGCAAAGACGCAGAGGAGGCGTGAGCTGCTGAAGTCCAAGTATTTTCTCTAAATTTGATGAGTGTTTGATTGATGCAACTACTGTTGAATGAAGAAAAAGATACAAAACAGAAACCATTTTAATGGAATATTTTTAAAAAAAAAACCATTAATCCTTAGATGAAAGTTTAATTCTAAGACAGGGATCTTCAAAAATCACTGTTGACTAAGAAGTAGTTCGTCTTTTAAAAGAATCAATTATGTGATTGTTTTTCCTCTTCAGACAAATGACTTGATTTCAGAGGATTGACTTCATCGTGACAAAAAAAAAAAAACCTCGCAGAGCGTGGGCGCCATCTAGCGGTAGAGATGAGCAGCGCCATCACGGCCGCTGCTGTGCGCTGCAGCAGAGATTAAAGCTGATATAATCAGTCAGATGGCAGCAAAGTGTCGGTCACACAGGATCTTCACTCAGCTTTGATGCACCTCTCAGGTCTCTGGAGCTTTTGGTTCAGTGTTCTTTTTGTTCTGGGGTGCGATTTTTCAGATTCAGATTACATTCGCAAGCATTTGACCAAACTTCCAGTCAGAGATAATAAAAGCAAAGCAGGCAGCAAAGTTAGCTGTTTGATTTTGTTTTTTCTTTTTGTAAAGACTGAAGCTGCAACTACTCAATAGATAATTTAATAATTGCAGGTTTTTAGAACCTTTTTTTTTTTTTTTTTTTTTTTTTTTTTACAAAATGCATAAATCCAGTCACGCAGACTTTACATGCGATGGGGCCTTTTTGCCGCAGCTGCTGCTCTTTTCAGCTTTTTTGGGGTGGTGGTGGGGGTTGGGGTTGGTGAAATGCAGCACAGCTGGGTCATTTCTGATTATTCCACTTTTCTACCTTCAGGATCCATCGAGTTACTTTCTCGCTTTGTTTTTGGTTGTCTTTATTTGCGGTGAGACTTCATCTGTCTGAAGCAACAACTTGGAAACAGGTTTTATTTTTCTAATATCTGAATACTTCAGGATTTATCTGACTGCTTCGGATTTCCGTCACAGCTCGGCACATTCTCAAGTGGCTCAGTGTTGGATTGGATTTTTTATTCTTCATAATGTTTCTTGACAGCGTTTTGACAGGTGATGTTGCAGCTTTGGATCAGAAGTCGATGCGCTCTCGTTCTTTCTGACCTACACAGGTTCATCTCAGGTTCATCTCTAACAAAAGCTGCTCCAGAAATGTTCTGCCTTGTTTTCCAAACATGTTTTTACGGAATTTCCATCTGGCCTTTGAATAAATGCTCCTTGCAACAATCCTCTGTATTTCCTTACATGCGGTCTTTTTTTTTTCTTCTCTCTAACAGACTTGGTTGATTGATTTATTTACATCCAGAATAGTTCTTCATCAGGTCAGATGCTGCGGAGGGATTTTTCTCTATTGTGGAAAGGATTTAACCATCATTAGTGACTTCTAGACCTCTTGTTGCAGTTTTCTGAGAATGTGGCTAGCTGTGACTCTAACCCTGATAGTATCTCTCTGATATGACTGATCTGACTTTGCTGGTTAGGGAAGACATATTTAAGATGCATGAACAGCTTCCAACATTTCACACTAACTTCCAAATGCTAAAGCAACATCTGGAATCAACTGGACTTTTTGTCTCCTTGATTAAAGCTCCCTTGAAGTCTAATTATGATCAGGTTTTATCTATTCATGACCTGAAAACCAGCATCAGGGTTAATTATGGGGAATTGATCATTACCTCCACCACGGAGGTGATGTTTTGTTTTGTTTTGTTTTTTTTGTTTTGTTTTTTTTACCAGCATTTATCTGTCTGCTTGTTTGTGTTCAAGATAACTCAAAAAGTTATGAATGAATTTTCATGACATTTTTAGGAGTTGTTGGAAATGTGAAAAGGAAGAACTGATTTATTTTGGTGGTGATCCGGATCACTGTTTGGATCCAGGAACCTTTTATAGGCCTTGGCGGAGGTTTGCACTATCAGAGTGCTTTTCTAGTTTTGTCTGTGATCTAAATGGTGATAGAATTAAACTGGTAAAAATGTCCAACACGCTGTGATGGACTGGCGAGCCTTCCAGGATGTACCCTGCCTCTCACCCAATGACTGCTGGGATAGGCTTCAGCTTCCCGCAGCGCTAGATTGGACTAAGCAGGCTGGATGGAAAATGTCCATAACCAAAATGTCCAAAAACACAGGATGGATGTAATTATTCTGTGGAAGCACATATAAAGTTCATTGGTGATTGACCCATGTAAGAAGACTGGGAGGGGGAGGGGAGGGGAGTGGGTCTGGGACTTGTTGAATTTAGGATGCATCATCAGTAGTGTTCTTCAGTATCTTAGAGTGTTTCGGCCTTTCACACTACACCCTCACCAGAGGCGGCTGCAGGGTGATCAAACCTGAGCCTGAGTCCCATGTCCAATTATAGTTAGTGGCAGTGGCGGATTTAAGAGATTTGGGGCCCCAGGCAAAGGTAGGCATGGGGCCCTATTGTAAATATTGCACTTTCTACTCCACTAATGTATATCATTTACGTTGCTAACAAACAGCCAGTGTAAAAGTCTCTTTGCTGACTGAAAGGTCCGTCTATAATGACAGGGAAGCGTTGCTTCACTCGATGGTATGAACTGATCATTTATTGTGACGAGTCATTCTTTAAGTTACAGATCAACTCACTGACCGCATCACACACACAGAGATCACATTGTGTATTAGTACGCAGCCCTATATACCTGAAGGAGGGGCCCCCGGGACACACATAATATAATAATCATTCTGCTGACAGTTTAGCGAATGCATTTTAATCAAAAACATAATTAAACTAAGTAATAAATAACCACAAGTGTATAACAAGTTTTATGGGGCCCTAAAGAACTGGGGGCCCTAGTCAACGGCATAGTTTTGCCTAATGGTAAGTCCGCCCCTGGTTAGTGGTATAAAAGCTTAAGACTTGACTTTCCAAATACTAATTTAGTCAATTCCTTTATTTTCTATGATTATTTTTTAGCACAGTTCTGGGGCAGACTGGGCTTTTTGGGGAAGGAATACTTTAAATTGCAGATACAAAACAGCAATAACTTCTGCATGGATACCTTCAAAAAGATAAATAATAAAGGAACATGTCTTATGTAGCTGTGAAGAGTCTTGCAGTTGTCTAATTATTTATGTTTGCATGAACAGTACCATTTTGCAAAGTGTTATAATGACTGTTTGGATGTAAAAATGTAAAAATCAAAGCTGAGAATCTCAACTATTGATGCATTATTTTTAAAAGTGTGAAACGCTATTAATTTTCAAGCTGTTTTCCGTCCTAACACAGTTCTTTCTTTGTCTTTTTCTTTCTTTGGTCTTCAACTTTTAACGCCTTTCCTGCAACAAATCTTCCACTTGTACCTGTAAGAACGACAACCAGTTGGATCTGGATGAGCTGGACCTGGAGCCCCTGGACAACAGCGTCCACCTGAGCAGTAGCCACAGAGTGGTGACCAGCCCCTCCATGTTGGGTGCCGGACCAGCCGGCGCCGCTGTTGGAGGTGTACTTCGCAGCCACAGTCATTCTGTGAGCCGGGACTCACCTGATCTGCTCAAGACAGTCCTGAGCAACAGCCAGGAGTTGGACAGCGGCGTTGGCCGCACCGATGAAAGCACACGCTACGAGGAGTCTTCAGAACACGACCTTCTGGGAGATGACCACACTAGTGCCTCCAACACAAATGCAACCAACACGCCTGGAAGCATGCGCAAGTTTCTGTCCAGCAGAGGGGACACCCCACCCCTGCTGCACTCCCAAGACCTCCAGTTCAGCACAGACTCCCTACTGGGATTGGACTGTTTAAACGGAGGAGGCCTGGAACAAGTGGAGCGACTGGAAAGGGCATACATGCCGGATCCCGTGAGGATGATGATGCCGGGTCTGACTGAGGAAGAGTGTGAGAGATACAAAGAGCTGCTGGAAATCAAGTGTTTCTACGAGAAGAACGGTACAACTCAGGGGCTGGCGCATGAGGAAGGGGGTGTCCCGCTGGATGAGAATAGGAATGAGAGCCTAACACAGCACGAAATGGCGCTCCTTGAGGAGGAACTCCGCCACTTGGAGTTCAAGTGCCGTAACATCCTGAGAGCTCAGAAGATGCAGCAGCTGAGGGAGCGTTGCATGAAGGCTTGGCCTCATGAGGACAAGAACGGAGCGAGCGCAGGAGCTGGCCGTTTGGAAATGAACGGCACTTTGGTCAGCGAGGAGTCCTGTCACCACGCTTTGTCAGACATCAATGAGCTTCCAGAGAGAGAGCGATCAGACAAGGACAGCACGAGTGCCTACAACACCGGAGGGGAAAGCTGCAGGAGCACCCCTCTGGTCAATGAACAGCACCCTTCACCTTCCACACAGAGTCTGGAGGGAGGAGAGTCTCTGCTTGTAGCAGCTATGCAGCTTCAAACCTCTGTTAGGCAGAGAGAGAAAGGAACCAGAGAAAGAGGAGATGGGATTCAAGACAACATGAACCAGCCTTACTCTCCACATGCCCACAGAAGAGGGACCGAGGCGAAGACGTCCAGCCCAGGAGCAAAGGTTAGATCCCTGTCCCGAGATGTGGGAACCAGGAGGGGCTCAGACGGAGGGGTAAGACGCAACCCTAAAGGTAGTGGGACGGTGGAGAGGGCTGGTGGTCGCAGTGCAGAGAACAGCCCCTATTTGTCCCGCCGTCAAAATGAGGTAAAGCCTCCTCAACGTTACCTGAGCTGCATGCAGCTGAGGTCCCCCTCCGCCTCTGAACGCCTGGGTGGACTCAGAAACACTCCCAGAGAGGGTGCCATGGAGGAAGGAGGCGATGTCAGCCCCATGAGTTTGGGCAGTACGTGTAAAGATGTTGCCCAGGCTCCAGGTGCTGTGTCCTTACCTCTGTCCCCTCGAATGGAGTGGAAGGTCAAGATCCGCAGCGACGGCTCTCGCTACGTGGCCAAGCGGCCCGTGAGGGATCGCCTGCTGAAGGCGCGCGCCATGAAGATCAGAGAGGAACGCAGCGGCATGACAACGGATGACGACGCCGTCAGTGAGATGAAGATGGGCCGTTACTGGAGCAAAGAGGAGCGCAAGCAGCAGCTGCTGAAGGCCCGAGAGCAGCGGCGGCGCAGGGAGTTCATGATGCAGAGCCGTCTCGACTTCCTGAGGGAGCGCGACAAGGAGCAGGGCAGCGGCGGAGGGGGGCCACAGGGGGCCACGCATCCGCAGGAGCCCACCTCCATCCTGGAGCTGTGCCATCGCAGGAGCATGAAGAAGCGCAGCCGGAGAATCCTGGACAACTGGATCACCATCCAGGAGTTGCTGGCTCATGGGAGCAGGTCTGCTGATGGGAAGAAAGTCTACAATCCGCTGCTGTCCGTCACCACAGTCTGAGATGAGACAAGAAGGAAGAACGGATGAGGAGGAAAAAAAAAAACACAACTTGATTCAGTAAATCATGGCACAAATGTTTTATCTGCAACATAAAATTTATGATAAAATCATAAAACGGCACAGCACAAGCCCCCAATCCTTAAATTAGAAAAAAAAACATGATGATCCTGGAATATTTTGTGTTCAGAGACCACAAGATTAACAAACATAATTCACTTTAATTTCACGATCATTTCAAATGCAAAGTATTAAACCCTGCTGAATGATGTGGCACATTTAAAACACAGATAAAGCAGATCAGGGAGTGTTAATTCCAACACGTTCAGATGGAGTCTAGCGAGAGGAATGATGACTCTGTGGGAAGATATGACACCTCCTACTGTTAAATAGCTTGCTAATGATAAGTAATGCTAGCAAGCCTTGATTACATCTTTACAACTGACTAAAAATGGGGCCATAAATACAATTTAGCTGAAAAAAAAAAAAGAAGTCTCCAGAAAAAGCCACTTCTGTGCCATAAAATTGTATATTTTATTGTCTTTAAAGAATTTTGATAAGAACTTTGTGTGCCAATTAATAGAGTTAGGCTCCATTTTCATTCCTGCAGCGCTCCTTTTGTTTTTTAACGTTGTCTGACCACAGATGTTTGTCCATCATAAAGGAGCCGAGCCTGTGCCTTCACTCCAGGCAGACCTGACTGTACAGCATGAGCTTAAAAATGTTCATTAAAAAGGACTGAAGAACTGTAGCGGAAGAAATGCAGAAGTAGAGCAGCTGATGTTCTTTTTTTAAAGGAAATGCTTCCATACAAGCACAATTCTTTCCCCATTAAAAAGGGATTAAATAGAAAAAGCTGAAGTCAGACAGTGGTGTCTTGTTGATGGCTGAAAGTCATGGCTGTTCAGGCTTCTGAAATGAAAAGTGTCGAGAAAACCAAGAAAAAAAAAAAGAAGCTATTGAAGCTTTTGTGATGATTTGAATAACTGAATTTCAAGATTTATTTTTCCTGTTCAAAAAGACACAATTACTATTTAAAACTCTTATTTCCACAGAACATTTCCTCAGGAAGGTATATTTTAACCATATAGTGCATCATAATGACAGAAAAGGATTTTTTTCCCCTCTCTGTAACAATACTCTGTAATAAGACCTCCAGCTGCATCAGCTGTCTGCTCTCCTTCTGCTCCATGAATGTCAGCTTGTATGGAGTCATTTGTTTCTAAAACCTGATGAATAAAAGCTGCTTTTTCCCTCATTTGCATTTCATGCATGTTTGATATTGAGACAAATGTTTTTTCCATGAACTTCTACACTGAAAGCTTTTGACATACTGTAGTTGTGGATGTCTTTCTATGACTTTGCTAAAAATCGTAACATAACACCCCCCCCCCCCCAAAACAAAACAAAAAAAAACATGGTGTACTTGTTTGTTCAATATTGTGATGTCCTGTCTGCCATTTTACAATCCAAACTTTTTTAAATAAATGCTGTGAACTTGAAAACAAGCCCCCCCCCCCCTCTGCTTCATGTGTTTTTATTTACTGGATAAAGCAGCGAGAAATGACGAGTCCACAGGTCCTAAACAATTCTAAACCTTTATTTTGCCTAACAAGAGTGAAAAGAAACAAAGGCAACAGTAAAATGAAAAGTTTATACACAAACTCACGACAGCTGCGTGTCTGTTATATCAACAATAATAATAATAATAATAATAATATAATCATTTGAACCCATAAACAAAATGACTTGAGACAAAGTGAGATACAGTGAAGTTACCTTAGTTTGAAAAGGGAGAAGGATGGAGGGGAGGGGGGGGATGAGACCTAAAAAGAAAAAATGGAGTTGAGGGGAAAGAAGAGCAAGAAGAGAAAGCCAAGAGGTACAGATATCCATTTTGGGAAAGTAGCACCAAAAACATCAATGCCTGTTTTTTTACACTTCCCAAAATTTACTTAGTTTACTGAAAATTAATTTCCCCTCCAGACAGCTTTAAACAAAAGATTAAATACAACTAAACAAAAAAACAAAAAAAAAAGTGTAACCATGGTGATGTCTCAGTTCAGCAGTCAAACTCCACCGCTGCACCTCTACGTCGGGACTCGTGCCAAAAACAAGCGTAAATAAACCCATAGCTTATCAGATGTCGACGAGTGAGCTCAAGTGAGACGGGCTTCGGCCGAACGAGCACTTAACACAGTTGGGAATACATAGCATACTGACTGACTTCAGAGACAACTCGAAACCAAAAACGCTCCTTTAACAGGAAACCTCACATCGGTCCAACACAGTCTCAAAATGTTCAAAGGAAAAATGGATCCGGAGGAGGAAGTTTGGGTAAGACAGAGTCTGAAAGAAATGTTCTCGATGAAGCAGAGGAGTGTAGCAGAAGAGTCACTTCTCCGTTAGTGTATGACCACAGGGATGAGGGATGAAGAGGGGAGTCTGCTATATGGGAGTGTTTGGGTGGGTGGGTGGGGGGGATGTCCTGCATCTTTGTGGAACTTGACACGGTCATCTGGCGCAGAAAGCTCTGCCTCTTATTTCTTGGAAAAATCCATTTGAATTGAGGTCCAGTGTCAACTGCATCACAAAATCTGTAAACAAAACAAAAATAAATACAGTAAATATCATGAAGAAATAAATAAATGAATAAAAAGTCATCTCCACTTACCTCTGGATGGGTCTGGACCAGAGGATGAGGGGGGAGGTTGTGTCTGAGAGGACAGGTTTTCTTTGACTTTGCGACATCCAGTGATGTTTCTCCTGCCGCTTCTCCACCGCCACACCTGTGGCCCTTCCTCTTCCTCTTTGAGTCCTTGGGTTTTCCACAGCTCGTCCGCCTCTGCTCTTCCAGTTCAATCTGAGGAAAAACACGTTTATTACATGCAGTAACTGAGATTACAAACGTACATTTTATAAACTATCCTAAAATGTCAGTCAGACTATAGTCCAGCGGTTGGCAACTCCAGAGCTGCAGTCCTCCAAGTACCAGGCCTTGTCCACATGGAGCCGGGTTTTTGTAAAAACCAAATATCCTCCCTCCTCTGGCCAGTAAAAAACATAAAGAGTCAACATGACCTTGTTTTTCAAAAACAAATCCATCCACACAAATCCACATAACCGCGTTGTTAAACACATTCATAAACATATCAAACCTTTAGGCGGCGGCAGCGTCCCTAATCCTATCAGAATCCAAACAACATCACTGGTTTATTCTCCTTGTACTATACTGTTTAACTTCTTTGTAGTTGCTCCTTTTTAAAGATCATCTTCGTGGTTACACTTTGTAAAAACTAACCCATGTATTAACTTTTTGAAAAACTTAATATAAACAAAAAAAAGGAATAACCTTCTGTCTCATGACGTCACTTCCACGAAATAGGAAACATGCCTCCAACATGATCTGGTTAGGTGGTGGAAAATAATTGTCCTTAATGTCGTCCTTTGTTGTGGAGTGGTATTTGAGCTTGTAAAAACAAACAAGCGCCTGGACAACAGACAACGCCATCACAGTTCCGAGGACTTCCATGCTGGTGTAAATGTAAAAGACTATGTGTTCAGTCAGCAGCATGCCTGAGGTTTTATTCTGAAAAGGCCAGACAGGAAGTCCGCACCGTGTGGTTGGTGAAAGTTTGATGGTGCTGACTAATAATAAAAGATGGCGGCTGTGCCAGTTCTGCAGAACTTCTTCCTGTTCTTTTTTCGTATCTTCTAAAAATATAGGCGCATGAACAAGACCTCAGTTAAACAATAGTCGCACGTATGACGTCATGTGTCGCAGGCCGTGATGTTTAAAACGCTAAAACCCTGGTTATGTGTGTCTACATGCAGGAGGGCAAACAAGAGTATTCTTAAAACCATCGTTTTTAAGTGCATAAATCTGGGTTTTGGTGTGGATGACGGGCAAAATCGAAGTAAAATATCTTCATTTTGTGAGATACCTGCTACGCGTGGACAAGGCCTTAGATGAGTTTTTCTGCTGCAACACACCTGACTCAAATCAAAGGGTTATTATCAGACTCGTACAGTGTTTGATGTCAAGCTATGCACAAGTCTGCCTTATTTATATTTAAATATTTTTTTTATAAATTGACTTGTATGAACAGAGTCATTCCAAATTGGGCTAATCTGTTTTAATCAGATCACAATGAAATGGCTTGACTGTAAAATGCCTTGACATTACCCTGAACTGGTGCTGCATTACAACAAAGCTGAATTGAACAGAAATGTTTGGGAAGAATTTACACTTTTGCTGGGTAAAAGCAACATGACTGAATTAATATGCTGAAATCGACCAGAACCCAACACTCATTTCAACCGTTTAGTTTCAGCCTCCTCAGCTCCTGGTTCCAACTAAGTCCTGCTTTTGGTATGAAAATCATTCACAGCTAAAGATTTTAGAAGAAGACTCAAGTCTCATAATGCAACGTGGAGAGAGGAGATTGAGGAAAGGAGGAAGGACACATGTCAGCGTAGCTGTAAGCAGGGACACAACGGTGTATCTGATGAAAGTAAGTTGGGACTATACAGTTATATGTAGGTTGCTGTGTTACACATTATATTAATGTTGGTTTGATAAGACTAATCTCTCCTCATGAGGAGAAACTGAACTGTGAAAAAGCTAATTTAAACTTTATGACACATTAAATATTTACAGCCTTTTTTTTTGACAACCAAACATGTCCATGGTGTTAATTTCACACCACCTCATTGACAAAAAGAGGCAGTAACAGGTCATGAAACGTGAAAACATGAAGCCAAATCAGAAAAGAAATAAAAACTTGAACAGTGGCTCTTTTTTTCCTCTAATAATTTCTCATATTTCTGATGAAAGAAATGTGCCAAGTGGTTTCGAAGAGATAAAGAAATAAGTAGTTCTTTTGCCTGACCTGTATGAGTGTGTGCAGTGTTTCTCTGGGTGGATCGGAGGCAGCTTGCAGGACCCTGTGGATGATCTGTGTCTGGTCCAGGGAAACCTCCAGAAGGTCTCCTTCCAGCTGCAGCTCCTCCAGCTGGACCCTGGTGGCTGGGGACAGATCCACCACTTGGCCTTTCAGTGACGGCAGCAGGGGCAGCAGAGACCCCACACCTAAAAGGAGGACAGTAAAAGAGTCGGTGCTTTTGTCTGCAGAATGCAGCCTGAAACCACAAGTTCTGCACACTCTTACCTGTAATACTTGACTTTTTACTGACACCATTTTCACATCCAGCCTAGCAAACAGACACGATACATTTCAGGCTCCATTATTTGATCAAAAGATGACTTAACTTTGGGTTTGTGTTCATCTCTCAGTCAGTAAGCAGCATTTTATCAGTATTTACCTGAGCAGTGTTGCTTTCCTTTGTTTTCTTTTTAGGTGAATTCTCCTGTGTTAGATCAATGACTCCGTCCTCTCCTTCCCCTCCCTCTGAGTCAGATAAAACAATAACTGAATTCCCTTCAGTCTCCTTTTCCACTTCTTCCTGTTTTTCTGGGTTGTAGTGGAGAGTTTCTTTGAGTTCTTCCAGCCTCTGAAGAGCCTGTTGCAGCTCCGGTGTCTCCAGCGCCTCCTTAGCTCGGCCCTGCCATGTAATTGCTCTCTCTGTGAGAGACTGCAGTGCTTCTCCTTCAGGCAGACGCACGGGCAACCTCTGCAGGGCCACGAGCAATGCCAGGATAGTCTCCAGGCGCGGACGCCGTGACCGTTGACAATGAGGACACAAAAAGCGCGAGTCCCAGTCCCACCAGCAGAGAAGGTTGACTGGTGGCCCAGAGGAGGGCATCAGGGAGGGGAAGGGAACACAGCCACCGTGGAACCAGTCCTTACACAGGTGGCAGCGAAGCTGGGGAGCGCGAGGCTGCCCGCCACACACACATACCGACTGAGGAGAGGCGGTGCGGCTGTGGTCACCGTTTCCGTTCTCTTTTAGAGAGTTCTCAGAATGACTAGATGTGTTCGTCTCCATGGCGTCATCCCACCGTCCATTCTCCTTACAACTGGAGGAGTTTAGTCCAGATTTACACATGTTGACTTGCTGTAATCTCAGTAGCGCGTCCTTCTCCTGGTGCTCCCCTTCTTTGAAAGCCATCACCTGGAAAACAACATGTATACATCCATATTTACACCACTGGCTGAAGCAATCATTCTAGCATTTTCTCATTTTTACATGTACTAGAGCACATAAGATAAAAATACATGGCCCCCAGAGAATCATAAATATAACTAGGGCTGAGATATGACCAAAATCTCATATCACAATATAGCTCATTTTATATCCCCATAAAGATATGTATACAGATATAAAATAGTTTGTGTAATTTTGTGTCAGTCATCAGTTATGTGTCAGGTGTGCTTGGCAGCAGTGATCTCCTTCCATCTGGGGGAACTATGGCTGCATGACATTTCACGGGGAAAAGCCTGTTGCAGCGTTTGTGTCTGGAGTTTATTAGAGTTTTCGCCACCACTTGACGCTGCTTTTGCTTGTTGACTCCATTCTTTATTCTGTATTCTTTATCCTGATTCTCACGCAGGTGATAAAATGAGTTAGTTTAGTGTCAGAGTCCGTTGTTGAGACTGTGAGCTAGTCTGTTGTCAGTTCTACGTCGGTCTTTTTATATCCAAACCGCATCCATGTGACAGAAATTTCCCCTCTTTTATGAACAAGCTAATCGTTTTGGGTTGTCTGGTCATCTTTTAGTGACTTATCCTGCTCTGAAACACGTCTGCGTCCTCCATGTTTGTTTATATATTGCAACATGCATGCCGTAAAGTGCATCACGACATAAAATACTGCAGTAAAGCACCTTATCGTGGCATACATGATAGAGCCTCATATGAAACCATAGACATTTTCTATCATCTAAGCGATATATCTCGTCATATCATCCAGCCCTAAATATACCTATGCAAAAAACAAAAAGGGTCATAGAAAATATTCCACTAAACAATATAAAGAACCTGTTATAAACATACTGCTGACTGTATAAGAACTACTGTTTCTGAGGAGTGAAAACACAGCTTTCTGCCAAGACAGAGGTAACGGCAACAAAGAGATGTTCAGGATTCTCACAATGGCTGCAGGGTCCCTCAAGGCCTGAGCAGAAAGTCCCAAAGTGTTGGTATCAGAATCATCTGAAGGATCGTCCAGTGGCTCGGCCTCATCTCGCTTCGCTCTCCGTTTCGCACACGGACATAACACCTGCAGGGAAGCAGGAATCACCAGAGATTGGTTTTAACACAATAAGAAGGAAACCACGAAAAATGATAAGAAAAGCCACATTTTTATTTTTATTTTTTTTAATATGAGATCTTTCCTTGTCCCTTGATCTTTAGATATTTAGCATTGTTCTACCATGTGATATGTCAAGACAAAACCGGATTGTGTTCAACATGATTTTCAGCTAAATGTTTTACCATAAAGTGATGTCACGTGTCTCAGACAGTGTATGCATCAAATATGTCAAGCTGGGCTCTTATTGGGTTAACCAGATGGTCTTCTGGTTGTTCAGTATTGACACATCTTTAATTCATAAGTAGGTTTAAATGTCATTTTTCTCTTTCTAATAACCTCTAGAAGACTGTGCTGGCTGCTCTTCTTCAGGAAGGTCTTGGTGGTCTTGTCCCTCCAGGAGTGAGCACTGGCCACCTGCAGTTCCAGCTGCCTTAACTCTTCCATGAAGACTGGTAAATCTCTTCCAATAGCTACCAGGCCCTCGAGGTCATCCAGACACGGGTAATGCTCGCCGTTCTACAACAGCATATTTCACAGTTTCAGGAACTGTCTTCTTACAAATCACTGCTCTGCAGTGGAACCATTAAAAAAGCAACACGTTTTATCTCTTCACCTGGATTTCCTCTAAGTCCGTAACCCAGGCCCGAGCTCGTGTAAGACACTCTTGTAAAGCCAGAATGTTGGGAAGTGTGACTGGAATAAGCTGGGCCTCGTTTACTATGGCCTCCAGGGTGGAGAGAGGATGCTTTTGTCTAGAAGAATAATAAAAAGAAATAGAAAAGAATCTTTGATTTCTTCCATTAAGATAAACTGGCTGTGAAACGACAGCAGCTGCTGTTGCAGGTGAAGTAAATGTAGCAGTTCTAGTTATTTCTTTTACCTCTGTTCCAGGCAGATCTGTGCTTTTTCCTCCCAACGTTCTGCTATTGTCAGCAGCTCCTGCAGCTCGGCCATGGCCGTCTCTACAGACACACTCTGAGGCACGTTGCAGCCTGCTTCCATAAGGTTCCTCAATACATCCAAGGTTACTTCTTGCCTCTCCCCTCCTTCTGTGCCCAGAGTGCGCCTCACCTCTTCCAGCCAACGGCCTTGCTCCTTGAGGCCCTGGAGTAAATTACACTCTGGCACCACAACAGGCAGCTTGCCCCCTTGCTCCAACAACGTTTGCAGCTGTTCAGGTGGTGGAGAGTCCTTCCTCCAGTCCTTGTTACTGACCAGTGCTTGAGCCTGTTTTTGGTAATCCTCAACTGTCTCCAGAATCGCCTTGAAAATCAGAGGGTATACGTGTCAACCTTAAGTAGACTAAGACTGTTAAAGAAAATTAAGAGAAGTTTTTCCCCGCTTTACATTTAGAATAAAATCTGACAAAAACTAGTTTATTCAGTGTGATGCACATCCAGGGTGTAGTTTACCTGCACTTCCTCCAACCCTTTCATTACACAGGGAAGGTTTTGCATTTTGTCAACCATTGATTTCAGCTCTGCCAAAGTCATCTTGTTTTCACTGCAAGACACCGACATGAGCGCATATGAATAATACGGAGCAGTTTGTGTAAAGATTAAGTCTGGGATTATGGGATTAAGTCAGGTATCTCACCTGGTGTTTGAACTACTGAGGAGCTCAGCGCTTGTCTGTTGGCAGTATCCTATGTCTTTAAGGACGGTGTTGAGCTTCCTGAGAAGCTCGTTGTCAGGAAACTTCTTCTCTGCTGCCTCATTCTTCAGCTTCTCTAGGTCCTGAATTTCTGCAATCCAAGTAACATTTTACCTTAAAAAGACTCATCTTTATGCTTGTTTCACAAATGTCTAATACCTTTAAAAGGTTTATTGAAATTTTTTATGTTGAATCCTCACCTATCTTGTTTCCCTCTTCCTGCTCAAGAGCTTCTTTTACTCTGTTAGCCCAGGAATCAAAGGACTCGGAACGGACTTTTAGTCGATGTAACATGGCTAACAGCTCATCCAGGGTGTATCTGTACCTGCAGATTGAAGAAGTATCAGAAAGTATTAGTAAAGTCTGCAGGCATTAAATTGAAAAATGACACTGTAGTGAGTTAAGATCAAATGCATCAACTGCAAAGACACGCACATACCTGAGGTAGAGTTTTTCAGTGGGGCAGTTGCACAGATCCTGAGTGTGATAAAGACACACCAGGCGTTCAGGACAGTTGGAGCAGGCCAGAGCAGAGAGGAAGCAAGTGGTCTTGCATTTATCACACTGTCTCTCATCATCAGGCAGCAGCTCAAATGCCTCCCGCTCTGCTTCTGTAATGCCCTGCAAGTCCAACACAGAAACTAATAAACTATTTGCATTTTTCCGATTCTGCAACAACAGAAAGTTTTATCATGATTTGCAAGTATATTATAAGCACAAAGGATCTCACCCTTTCCATCAGATTCTTGCGCAGCTTCCTCTCCTCTTGAACAATAATGAACATCTCCCGATGGGTAGCGGCAGCCAGGTTAAGGTCGAGTTTCTCTGGGCTGGTCGCCATTTTACAGGTGAGCTCCTCGTGGGAGAACACGCAATACCTCCTTAGACGCCGGTAGTGCTCGATACAGGAACGACCGGCGGGGAGCTGACAGAGCAGGTGAGAAAAAAAAATCTCAGCGATACAGTAGTGACACAAAGGAAATCGATGGTCTGAGGCAGCATCGACATACCCAGTCTGCAGTGCAGAAGTTGACTGCTTCCGCAAAGTTGTAACCCTGATTGAAGCCACTGTGGTAGGCTCTGGGGAAGGTGATGACAAACTCACCAGCGCATTGGTTGGTGCGTACGACCTGCCATCAGAAAAACATCAATTCATCAATTTTTTTTTTTTTAAGAATAGAAATCGTGTTTCCATTGCGAACATCTGATGCTAAACTGACCGGTACACCGTGGGCCATGAGGATGTTAGGGTTCATAATGGTGACCAGCTGATGGAGAAGATCAGGCTGAAACTCAAACAGTTCTGGTGTCAGCTTCTTCATGACCTCCTCGAGTCGCTCTGCTGCCACAGACGGAACTCCGTACCAGGTCTTAGGTTCGCCCCTGGGTATAATAAATAAATAAATGGGATGTGAAATAAGTGAGAAAAGTTTAATTAAACACAGCATGAACAGTTTCAGTAATTTCAGATATCTATCACACACACACACACACACACACCACAAGCATGACGTACCAGTGCAGGTAGTTGATGGAGTAACTCCAGTGATCCTCAATGTGCCAGCAGAAGGCTGAGAACACCATGCCCACATAAAGCCACGGCACCTTCATCCCAGAGATGTCTCCATTGATGTGGCACAGGAGGGACTGCTCCAGTACAGGCATGACATTCAGGTTCCAGCCACAGCGGGCGTAATCCTGTCCAACACAGACAACAATGCAAACGTTAAAAATGGAAAAATGATGAGGGTCAGGTTATGGAGAGAAAAAAAACACACCGATTTCTGTATGAACTTGTCCAAACATGCTATACTGAATGATACTATTGATTTGATGCTCATTTGCAAGTGTATCGATAATTATCAGTATGCATAGAAGCACTGTACCGCCAGGTGTTGAAATGTACTGCCTGGTCTCACTCTTCCTACATTACTGGAGCAAAGAGCCACAATATGTTGCAGTGAAACAGCCTGAAAACAGGCTGACTAATCATTCACTCCTAAATTAAACTGCTTTCCAACTGCGGCTACTTCTAGCTTTTTTTGTCCTCCATGTAAATGAAGTGAATCTTATGAGATTTGGACTTACTGTTAATGAAACAAGTAATTTTAACTTTAGCTTAGTAAAAACAAACATTTTGAGAACTTTATGACTTTTAAAAAGAGAAATAAATGAATAACTGTAATCTACAAATAATCAAACAACACAAGAGATTGATAACAATAAAAAAAAAAGCTTAAATTTAAAAAAATTGCTGTGTTTAACTGACCAACTTCAATGCCAACTACAAAATAAAAGGCAGCAACATTTTAGAAACGCAACAATAGTCCCTCATCAAAACTGCAAAACTGAATCTTTTTATTTTTCATTTTTTTAAGGACATATTCACATCAACCTTTTTGATTCAAATCCTCGTCCGTTTGATCAGAAAGTCCGCTTTGTTTGAGGAAATGTGAACGTGCCAAACAAATTCTGATTTGGACCAAAGAAGCGACTCGGTTCGGTTACATATGCAGGTCTTGGCCCGTTTCAAGCGGACCAAATACAGGAAGCGCACTACAAAAAAAAAAAAAAATCACTTCCTGCATTAGACTTAGCATTGCATTGTGGGTAAATGCAAAGCGATTTGCCTCGTCTGTTGTTCATACTGCGTCCATTGTTGCAGTGTGTTTCTGCAGGATACCTGCAGGAGACATAATGGAAAAACCCAAAACAGCGATAGTTTTGTCTCCATGTCTAGTCTTGTCCTGGACCTCAGTCCGCATGGATACACCCCCCTACAACTGAGCCGAGTCCCCAATCGGACCAAGTCTAACAGACTGTCCTGATATGAATGCACCCCTAAAACACTGCTGATGTTTCGACAGAAATGAACCATGTACCTACCTCCTCTTCTTTTGTCAGCTCCCTTTTGCCAATCATTGGGAAGCCACTCCCAAACTCTTTGGAATGTATGTCGGCGCCGTATTCAACAGTAACATCTTCCTCAATGCTGCTGACTAACCTCCAGAACTCTTTCTCCACAAGCTCAGTGGGAACCATCTGCACAGAGGAACATACAATGAAGAGACTAGCGCCTAATAATCTGTCTGTATCAACACCATTGGAGATGGAATCGTGTAACCAGCAGGAGATCTCTTGAGTCAGTGCACTCACATGAACCGGCATGTTGAAGTAATCTGCTTTGAATGTGTCCGCCATTTCCCCAAAACTCTGCAAATTGTATTCTCTGGTGGCTTGTTCAAAGCCGAATGCTTCTGCAGGTTTCTTGCACTCCTCTGCCACACACTTGGGGCATCGCCAGTTTCCTTTGGGGGGATCAGTGAGTGGAGGCAGTAGACAGTAGGTGTGATAGTTGTCATCACAGCCGTCACACAGGAGGAGTTTGTCGTCATCGTCTCCCCGACCGCACATCCGGCAGACATAGGAATCCACCTTTAAAAAGAGAGGAGGAGAGAATCTCAGTTGCTAAACTAAGACAGACGACCACAGCTATGAGACCCTGAGCAGCTGAAACCTGGCTAAATAGAAGATCATTGCAGGGAGGGCGTCCGCTAATGTTTCACATGCAATGTTTTCTAGTATGAATGAGAGCTACAGTTTCATCATCCTGCCCTGATTACCATTTGTTTCCGCTGCTGTACTTACACATTGTGGGTTGTTAAGGTTGCGCCTGAGCCTCATGGTCATTTTGGTGCAAGGTCCATCTGCATCATCTATCGCCCCGTTGTTCCCCTTCCCATTCTCCTCCTTTACTTCTTCTTTCTTCACCGCCTTCACCGTAAGACTGTGGGGAGGCAGCTGGAGGTTGGGCATCTTCTCATCACTTTGCCTCTCTTCAGGCTCCGGTGGTTCTGATTTTATCGTCACATCACCAGCAGCAGGAGACACGTTGTCCTTGACAGTAACTGTCTGAGGCAGCTCATCTGAAAGAAGAGTAAAAGTTCAGGATTAGATTTAGTCAACCATCACAGAAACTTAACTTTATTCTACCACCAATAAAACCTCCAATGTACATCATCTAATCAGTACAATTTGCTCTTTTTCTTCATGAGGCCAGATAAAACAGTTTCTTAGATTACAAAGATGTCTTATAGACATCAAGACCTGGATGACTCTGAAATTTCTCCTTTTAAACTCAGACAAGATAGAGGTCGTTATCTTTGGGCCTGAAAAACTTAGGTAAAATTATCCAGTTATGTAATAAATCTGGCCTCCAGTACCACTGTGAGAATCTTGGAGTTATTCTTGACCAGGATTTTTCCTTTAGCTCACATTTAAACAGGTTTCTCAAACCGCCTTCTTCCACCTGCATAACATTGCAAAAATTATGGACATCTTGTCTCAGAAAGATGCAGAAAATTTAGTCCATGCCTTTATTACTTCCAGACTGGATTACTGCAATTCCTTATTTATGGGTTGTCCTAAATATGCCCTGAAAAGTCTCCAGCTGATCCAAAATGCTGCAGCGAGGGTTCTGATGAGGACTAGCAAGAGAGATCATGTTTCACCAGTTTTAGCCTCTCTACACTGGCTCCCTGTTAAATCCTGGATAAAGTTTAAAATTCTTCTCCTCACATATAAAGCTCTCCATCACTAAGCTCCATTGTACATAAAAGATCTGGTAGTTCCATATATTCCAAATAGAGCACTTCTCTCTCAGACTGCAGGTTTACTGGTGATTCCCAGAGTCTCAAAGAGTACTATGGGAGGAAGAGCCTTTAGCTATCAGGCTCCTCTCTTATGGAACCAGCTCCCACTGGGGGTTCGGGAGGCAGACTCCCTCCACACCTTTAAGATCGAGCTGAAAACCTTCCTTTTTCATGATTCTGATAGTTAGGATATGAGCATCTCCTGAGTTGGAGTCTGCATGGATGGGACCCAACTGTCCAGGTTATGTTCTTTGCTCTTATAGTTATGGGTAGTCTAGTCAACCATTACTTATGTAGCAATGGGGATGTTACCTGATGCACTGAGAAGTACCTCGCTCTATTTCTCCAATATATTAACGTATAAATATATGCCAATATTGCCGTCTCTAACTTATTTCTCCTTTTTTCCGCAGGTCTTCCTGAATAAGTGCAGTTGTACATGTTGATCTGTCTTTCCTGTCCTCTCCACCCCAACCAGTCGAGGCAGATGGCTGCCCTCCCTGAGCCGGGTTCTGCCAGAAGTTTTCTTCCTGTTAAAGGGGAGTTTTTTCGTTCCCACTGTCGCCTCGTGCAGCTCAGGATGGGGGACTGGATCGAAGTCATGATTCGATGCAATCAGTTGGTTTCTATTTTAGGCTATGTATGAATTGGCTTGAAATGATGTGTATGTAAAGTGTCCTGTTGTGACTGGCGCTATACAAATAAAGTTTAATTGAATTAATTTTTTCACTGAAGTATTAAGGAGGTTTATTTAAGTTGTAATAACACTTACCTTTCTTCCTCATGCCTTTATCCCTTGCCACCAGTCCAAGTCCCATCATCTTAGGCCCTGCTCCATAAATCTGTAACTTCTTCAGCTCTGGGTTCTTTTCTATGTCTTCTTCTGTAGGTTCAGGCTGCAGATGAAAGAAAATGTGTTATCATAAAGCAACCCAAATGGACAACTGCTACTCTCAAAAGCACACAGAGCAAAGCAACGGTCTAGGCCAAGTGCAGAGCAAAAAGTTGAAATATGAGCATAGCAATGCATCGCAAGGAGGGATTAGACTACTGTAGGCATGAAAGGAAAAGTTAACCAATATTACAGTGACAGCTGAAAGGGTAAGACCAACCACCAGAAAACACAGCCACCAGCAGATGCAACCACAGCTAGAGGGGGATACTGCTTACATCTTATCATTTACACTTGTTCTTTAAATTCAGTCAAAAACTGGGTAGCAATTCTTCAAGTAAAATGTAAACAACACAAATACAACTCAATAGCAAAGCAAAATATTCAGCAGATTGGAGCTTCTTTTTGCAGTCATCTTGACATGTTGACACATTTAGGAATTAATTTAATAAAAGGTTAAAAAAAAAACAAAAAAAACTTCTTTACATGCATTTAATACATTTTTCATACCGTTTTTAGCAACCAAGCTAAGCTAAACATGTGCTAAAATATATTATAACCAGATTTGTCTAAATCTGGTATGTTCGATTTAAATTACATGTCTAAACTTCATAAATACCAACTAACACACTGTGTTACCATAGTTGGCTCCCACTGCGAAAAACAGAAAAACTGAATAAAGAACAGGGATCGTAATCTGAGTAGCTCTCATCTTTGGTTTTGTTTACAGTAAACTGAACTATTTGAG
The DNA here is from genome assembly GCF_933228915.1 of Telmatherina bonti. Lineage (NCBI taxonomy): Eukaryota > Metazoa > Chordata > Actinopteri > Atheriniformes > Telmatherinidae > Telmatherina > Telmatherina bonti. The sequence continues at coordinate 31,457,683 of NC_136622.1, forward strand.
GAATCTATTTGACAAACATTTTTTATATTAAAGTTGCTAAAATTCAAATGATTGAAGTTCCTGCCTGCAAGCTGCTCACATACACATAAGTCAGCGATGAAGTAAAAACACAACTTAATGTTATTTTTGGTTTTACAACTAAAAAGCCCCTAAAAGCAGATTTCAACACATCTGAACGTGACTGAAAGTTTAACCAAACCATTTTGAGGTGCATCTAAACTATCTGTAGTTACCTTTACACACCTTTTGAACCAGACAACCACGTAAATGAAATTTCTGAATAAATTACGGTGACATTGATAGTGCTGATCATACAAAAACTAGAAACACAATGCCAAAAAGTACTTTTTTCTAATGAAATAAACAGCTAAAAAGAAGTGCAACCATTTTGAACTTTTCCACCTGCTTACAGCTGCAAGCCATAACGCTTGCTTCCCTTAGATCCTTTGCTGTGTATCTTCCTGGCATTAAAAAAAAAAAAAAAAACCCATCTTTTTCTGCTACCAAGGCTTTGTGGCCCAACAGCAATTACACATCAAAGCAGATGAAAATGGCATGATGGTGTGGAGCAATCACAAAATGGCGCAGCCTCTAACCAGCAAACCTGGAGAGAGCAGTTCTTAAACAATCTAATCTATTCATAAAGCTGTGCCACTCTTTAAGCAAAACAATCACACAAAACACAAGTGGTACTTCTATGTAAATGCACTCAAAATATGAATGCATGCAGCCACATTGTTAGCCGTCGAAGTGAATGAAGAGGAAACCCAAACAGAAGAGAAAGAGGGCACATAATGGCCCGCCAGCCAGGCATTATAAGACACTTTTACAGAAAGAGAATGAGTGGAAGAGAGCACATCAGTCCAACTAGACTACAAGAGGAAGTTCGTCAGATGCATTGTAGTGAAACTGATTATGTCATTTAGGGAAGTGGACACGTCAGCTGCTCTATATTATGTTATCATCAAGAACAAACAACTTCATTTAGAAACAGGGCAGAAAATCTAGAAAGATAATAGATTATGAAGCTTTAATAACTTCTACTGTTGTTACTTCACCAAGAATGTTTTCACACCAACATGTCTGCCACAGCTTTTGTGACTATATTATGCTTTAGCACCCCCCCACGACCCACTGAGGAGCACAAGAGAGTACGACTGCATGTTAATGAAAATGTTTTAGTAGTTCTTTAAAAACAAAAACAGTGAAACACAGAGACAACTTTGAAGAGGGGTATGGTGGTTTAGAAGGAGCAGAGGGGAAAAAAGTGTTGGGGGGGGGGGGGGGGGGGCGGAAAGTGAGCTCTTTTGCTCAAGAGGCAGTACCGCAGAGATGAGTTGAGAGCCAGTGGTGAGAGGATGGGGGGCCAGATCCTCTGGACCCTGCAGGGGGAGACAATAACAGCAACAATAAACTAAGACAAGAGGAAAAGGAGATGAGAGGGGGGAGGGAAAGAGCCTGGAAAGGTCAGCCAGTATAAAGAACTTCTGGTGATATGTGTACTATGTTCCTCTTTTCCTACTCTAGATGAAATCTGAAAAGACTTCCATCATTTAATGTGTCCTGCTCAGTTTGCTGAGAGACACACGAAGATGCTCCCAGACCTCTGAATATGGGCTTTTGATAAAAATGATCTGTTATTAGGATCCTTTTAAGGCTGCCAAATTTCTGTTTCAGCATTTGTAGTCTCTGACAGCTGTTCACATGACAATGCATTTTTAATAAGGCAGGTCTGGTTTTAAAGGCTGCGAATATGTGATTACTATATGGTTTGATCTCATGCATGATTCTTGGAAACCATCATGTTACAGCAGTTGCCAGCAGCCAGTTAACAAAAAGATTATAGTGCGGATCTGAGTTTGAGCTAAGATAAAAGCCATTAGAAGGACTAAAACGCTTATCAAAGTTGATGTGAAGCTATAACAACAAGCTGAGTCCTTATGATTTTGCTCCCCTTTTGTGCATTAGTATGAACTTGAAATGATGTTTTGTTACTTACAAATGGCCAATCTTGCCCACATTAATCTGCAAGGCTGGAGGCAATGTGAACAGTGTAATTGATGATTCTGGCTGTAAAACACAGTCTTATGGGAAATATTTAAATGTGTGCGGTGCTTTCTTGATGTTTTTGAATCCCAGACTATTTATAACGTGGATAAAGTGAAAAAAATTCAAATTAAAACTGATCTTTAACACAATTCTGACATTTCACTTTGTCAATCGTATCTAAAAGTCAGAATTGGCCTTTCGTTTTTCTCGCCTATCAATGTAAATCAGTAAATAAAATATGCAATTGTGTACAGTAAGGTAAGAAATCTGACAAATGGATCAGGTATAGTCTACATATTTAAAAAACTGCAAGATAAAGCAGGATGAAGGTTGGTCTGGAAGTTACATTTAACATGAATGAAACAGAAACAAAGCTTTGTCAAAAAATACAAACTTGTAAAACAATGACACATCTGCGTTGTTTTGGTGACAGAAGAAAGCACAAGGAGAAAAAAAAGACAAAATAATCCACAGAGCAGAGAATAAAACAGTAGAAATAAGCACAGCAGCATGAAAGGGTGGAAAACAAGCAGGCTGGGATGCGCTCTGAGTGCACTGTCACATCTTCTACACATTGCAATGTAACTGATGCACAAGTGCACAATGATAAAAACACAAATATTGCTAAAATCATGACAGCATGATCCACACTAAGAATCATCAAGCACACACTTGTGTTTAGATTGCAGGTTGGCAAAAAAGTCAGCCTGTAATACTGGAAGCTTAAACATTATGTGATCATCAAGCATCACACGGTGAATTACTAAATGAGGCTGGAGCTTTCTACATTTGCTGTTTAATCCAGATCAAACAGCAACTGTCACACATCTTTATTCTGCAGTTTAAAATGTTGTAATGGGAGAAACTGACAGGCGTACGCCTCCCAAAAACCTGAACGTTTAATGAGTACGTGCGTTCAAACTGAACTCCGGTATCGTGGAAACAAATTCTTTTTTGTGCTCATATATTTGGCCAATAAAGGATTTATAATTCTGATGGAAATTCAGTTTACATTCACAATGCTTCATACGGGAATCAACAACTATAAAATTTGGTCTTGGACAAGCTTCGTTCTTTGAGTTTGGATAGTTAATTACCAGTTGAGCAGTTGGACTTTCCATATAAAGGTGAACGTCGCTCTTAACCTACATAAATCATTAATATTCTATACCACGGAGACATTTTATACATTTTGACATAATAATAAGATAATATCATATATGCCTAATGTAATGTCATGGAATTCCTACTGGTTAATCCTTCAGTAAAAAATCTCAGGCTTTCCTGAAATATCTTATTCATGAAAACCTTAAAAGCACATCTCTATTCTTCCATTACAACATAAAACCGCTTCAGTTTGCACACCTATCACGGAACCACGATTTATGATGTGATGAAACAGTGACTGTAATTACAAGGACAACATATATATTCAATACAATCGATGGGAAGGGTTCTGATGAGTGATCTATGTCCGAAAAGAAAACTTTCAATTAATTATTCCAGACTGGAAACCATTCGCATGTGTTACCAAAGTGTCTATGCTGAAACAAATTCATCTTCAGATAGACACAACAAACACATTTACAAACAGATGTTTACAGTTTTACCCCCACATCAATCCTTTTGCAGATTAATTGTAGGCAGCAGGGTACATGTGGTTATGTGATTCAAATAAATATTTAAGTCTAAAAAAATACAGTTCAGTACATAAATATATGTGAATACACTGAAAGACAGTGAGGACAGGTCATCCCACTCACATCAGGCTGGCACCGGTTTGCTCTGCGCCCATAACTGCTCATTTTGGATGGCTGTACGGACTGTCGCAGTGGAATGGAGTGAGGCTTGTACTCTTTGTCCACATCTTCACCATCATAGTGCTTTGGCTTGTAAGTCTACAAAAATTATGAAAACATAAATACAAACACAATAAGGAAACATGTCCTGATGAACGATGTAAAACTTTATATATTACTTTTTTTTTTAAAAACACAGAAAGTTGTGAAATGAAGCTAAAGAGTATTACCGGAAGGCTGGCCCCAGACTGGAACATTTCAAAAGGGTAAACAATCCTCTCATAGTGCGAGCGTAGCAGAGAGCCAATGTTCTTGCCTGGTGGGTAGCCAAGCCGTTGGGCTATACGGGCCCAGCGCCGTTCCTTACACACCATCTCAAATCCTCCTTCATCTGTCACAATCTGCAACACAAATATATTCAATGTTTAAAATGCTGAAAACCCAAAAGGAACAAAACATTTATTTCAAAATGTACTTTCAGCAAAAATCCGATTCTTGCAAACCTTTGACAGGCTGAAGAGATCAAGAATGCGTCTTTCAATATGTGGGATTTTTAAGGATGATCCTTGAATCTCCCAGAATCTGGCAATGCGATCCAAATAATTGAGCTTCACTCTGGTCTCAGCCTAAAATGATATTATGAGAACATCCATAATTACTGTGGCCTGCTGCACAACTCAAGTTATACCATCAGTGTGCTGATTGTAAGGGGGTTGAGATGACTTACCTCCAGCTCATTAAGCCTCTGGATGCGGGGTGTGAAGTGAAAGGTGTCAAGTTCCACAGAAAACGGTGGTTGCCAGTCCTATTTAAATGAAATAAAACTTATAACATCAAATAAAAATTCATGGCAGCCTCTAAAAACTTGTGCAAAACCTATTTATTCGACTTAAAAAGTATCAAACCCTTATGTTGTAATAATGCATTATTCCTCATTTAAAAAAAAACTTGGCTATATAAAGGGATATTCCTTTGTATATCCAAGTTTTATTTCTTTTAATTTACAAGTGAGATGTCCATGAGTAATGAACCATTTGATCATAATAGTAATGTTGCTCTCTTTACTCAACAACACCAAACTGTAAATGACATGATCCACATTCGGAGCAACACTAGGTTATCAGCATTACGCTTTGTAAGCTTAACTCAATATGAAAAAGCAAAAAGAGCAGAATAAGCCGTATCTACCACATAATGGAAAATATAAGCAAGTTTTTACCGCCGGAGGTCGAATTTTACAGATTCCAGACTTCTCTGCAATAGGACGGATCTTGGCAATGTAGCCCAGGGGATCCTGGAACTCCTCCCATGACGGCTCAAAAACTGGACACTCCGGAGGAGGTATAAACTCTTCCCCTTCCATTTCCCTGAGAAAAGAAAATCAACAACAAAATGTCAAAAAGTTAAATAAACTCTACCACTATTATGATGGTGGGAGGGGAAAAGTATTTCATGTAATTTTTTTTCCCCTTTAAATCATAGATTCATAAGAGGCAAGAATTATTTTTTGTTCAATTTGCTAAGTGGCAGAAGTTTGTGAAAAGACATTTTTTCAAATTATTTTAACAACATATAATCATTTTAGTTTACTTGTTTGATTAAAAAAACAACAAGCAAATATGGTACAATCCCACTATCTATCATATTATTAGCTAACAACCTCATAGGTTATAGCTTCTTTGGAGTGTACAACGGCACAGCTGAACAAATTACATTCACAAGAGACTACCTTCTCCCACCCATTTTTCCACATTCTGTAACATAAGACCTTGAACGTTCCTGGTTAAATAATGAATAATTTGGCTAAATAATGCCTGGTGTATATTGTATTAGTTAGGCTTTTTTTCTCCTTTTTTTCAAATCATTTCACTACTACTTGTTTTTTTTTTTTTTTTTAAACCCATATGATGCTTATTTTTTAATACATATGACTTCACTTTTATTTTTCCAACCCTGTTTGCTATTTTGTTTCTTTATTTCTAATATTTCTAGTGTGCCTTCTTTTTAAATGGAAATAAAAGTAAATAAGGAAATAAAAGGCATCACACAACTAACAAAGGTTACTTCATACGTTTAATCTTGTAGAATCTTTACTTCCTGTTTCTACCATCAACTACGCATATAAATAACAGTTCTTCAAACTGTCCCATAGTTAATCATATTTCAAGCAGTTCACAGAGCAGTCAGTAATAAACCCAAGGGGAATCCCAGGATGCCGTTTTGTGCTCAAATGCCCATCCCCCATCAGACACAACAAAACAAATCCCCCCCATCTCTGGTAAATCTCTGGTAAGGGAAGGGGTTAAACTTTTCTGTGATGCTTTAAGGTTTCTTACAGATATAACATAAATAAAAGATGATTATAGCTCTAGCTAAATGCTATTATTTTTGCTTTCCAAAAGTCTTTCCATTGATCTAGATGACAACAACCAAGAAAACAGAAATGTCTTATATAACAGTCTCTTCCTCCTCTAATGCGGATTGATAGAATCAACAGATTATGTTGAAGAGTTTAATTTTCTAACATTTAATTGACTATATTTTTAATGTTTTGACCTTAATTTCATGGATTTAGCTGCAAAGCTTAACAACACAATAGGCCCTCATAGTCTCAAGGAGACAATCAAAATGATCAATGGTATTATTGATATTGAGTGATAATCACAAACAAAGATTTAATTACCACAGACGTCCTTAATCTTTGTGCAAAACTATAATAAAGCAGAGTTAGATACAAAAGTGAAGGCAAAACGCCATGAAAATGATCACGTATCAATGTTCCTTGATATTTTAATATCAAATGATTCATTATGGCATCATTACAGAGAGGATGTTTGGGAAACATAACTTGCTCTTGGGAATTCACACATATATCAAAACCATTTTATTATTTACTGGCCCTCAGAGAAACAATGGCGTGTAAGCAATGAACCCTGAGGAATTAAAGGCCACAAACGCATCTCCACTTACAAGTGGGCTGGGCTGCCTTAATAAACAGGACACGTAAAGCAATTATTCAACTATAAATGTCAAATAATCCCATCTAAATATCAAAATACATAAACTGTTTTAATAATTATTTAACTAGCTGATAATGTTGACTTTCTGAACTTGTGAGAACGTAAAAAACTAACCTTACCTTTAGCGCAGAAGGCAACACATGGAGTACACGGAAATATATAGATTTAAAAACAAACAAACAAACAACAAAAAAAAAACTCCAATCCTGTTATAGTTATCTCACTACTTGTCATTCAATTCGCGTTAAGTAATAATACTGAACACAGTTTGAGTCTTTTATCCAGCTATGGGAGACGACAATAAAGCTAATGTTAGCACCAAGGCCTCCAGTTTTTTTTCTCCCCCCAGCACAGTCCCATCGCCTCCCCCAGCACAGTCCCACGGTTTTAGACAACTAGCACCAGTTTGTTTTGGTTTTTTTTTTATGTTAAATGGATGTCTGAGGAAACTAATTCAACAATGTAGTCGCAGACCAGCGAAACTGCAAAGCGCTACTGAGACCGATGCTAACAACAAGCTAAGTACTCGTCTATTTATAGCAGAAATCCAAGTATATGTTGAATCCAATAAATGCCTTGTGTCATTCCTGTGACTGACCCGAAGACACCTCGATGTCCCGGGGTATGACAGGGATTGTGGCCGCTTTCCTTCCTCTGTTGCTGGGATGACTGGTGGTTAGCTAACGCTGGCCAGCTGTGCTCGGTCCAGTCGGCTAGCTACCGATGCTAGCAAAAGTTGACCGTTTTCGGCCTCAGTTCTCCATGTACCACGCTCCGTCAAGCAAAAGGCTTCGACACATGAGTGACTGATGCTCGTTTGGCACTAAATTAGGGACTCAAACTTTCTCAATTAGGTCGTGATTAATCATTTCCCAATCAACATCATTACTCTCTTCAGACCATCCTATCTTTCTTGACGAGACGCCATCTTAGTTTTTTCTCACGACCGAAGTACAACCTCAAATCTTTACGCCGCGTCTACTCCCTGAAAATAGTGCCCACGTACGCAAATCCAAATCTTGGAATTAAAAGGAGACCAAAAAGCAGGCCAAATTTGTCTAAAGACTTTCATCTTTTATATTCGCAAAACCACGCCGTAAACGTTTAGTATGAAATTCCATTAATTATGTTATTCTAAATAGCATCTTATGACTTGAAAAGCAATCACACAATGAAATGAAATGAAATGAAAAATACTTTATTAATCCCCATCAATTAATTAATTAAACATTAATTATAATTAATTTTAAATTAATTAATTGAAATAATTAATCAAATTTTTATTAATGTCATACTGGTAAGTTTTTGCTAGGTGTATTTTAAATGAGCAAATGTGGGTTCAATTTTACCAGTTTTATTATTGTTCTTCAATGTTCAGCTAGGAAACTTTTGAAAGCCTACTTACAAAAAAAGAAAAATCAAATATAAATATTAAAGAAAAAGTTATTGTGCCAAATGAAGTTCAATTTAATTCAATTCAGCTTTATTTGCATAGCTCCATTTCACAACAATGTTATCACAGGGCACTTTACATACATATCATTTCAAGTGCAAGGAAGAGAAGTAGTAACCTCACTGATTAATAAATACTTAAACCCTGAGCAAAACTATGTTCTTATATGTTCAGTGGCATTTTAACAGCTGCAATGACTTTGCCTGACAGAGATTTTCTTTAATCTGCTTTTATCTCTAAGCAAACAAACCATTTGCTCCCTAAATCCCACACAATTCTGTTAGCCGTACAATGGTCTCACTTAAGTTTGAAAAATGTCCAGTCTTTTCATTCCTTTGGCACTATTTTGTGCTTTTAATTTGCAGAAAGATCCCTAATTTTTTTCCTCCACATCCCACTGAAACTGTAATTTGCTTAATGGCAAAGTAAACCTGCCTAAGTAGTTTCCTTTGATTAAGTTGACCTGGGAAGCTAATTATCAAGTCTATCTGAGCTTGTCATCAGCTAATCAGACAGGAAAAACAACACATGCAAGCTAAAACGTAACCTACATGCACAACCGGTAGAAGTACAGGTATACAGACACATAAATCACCATACACTGTAAAATGTAACATTATTTGTAACAGAATACATATAATGGATATAATTTCATTTTAATCTTGCTAGTAATACTTAATTTAAACAAGTTATATGAACTGTGGAGGCCGATGTTTCTCACGCTGCTGTTCATTATTAACAACAAATAACTGGCTGCACAGTGGTTAGCACTGTGGCCTCACAGCAAGAAGGTCACTGGTATGAGCCTCGGGTGGGGGTGGAGGGTTGAACGGGTTGCCTTTCTGCATGCATATTTGCATGTTCTCCACATGTATGTGTGGGTTCTCTCAGGGTTCTCCAGGTAAAGAATGTGAGTGGTTTTTTGTCTCTATGTGATGGACTGGTGGCCTGTCCAGGGTGTACCAGCCTCTCCTCCCAGTGATTACTGGGATAGGCTCCAGCTTCCCTGGGGCCCTTAATTGGATGAAGCAGTTAAGAAAATGGATGGATGATTGAAACTTTGCACTTTTACTTTAGCAATTTAGGAATAGCTGAAATTACACAATACTTATTTGAAAGTCCTTTCTTGTTTTTACATTTTATTTATTTGGTTTATCTGTAATTGACATGACACAAAAAGAATTAATAAAGTAAAAAATATCATACCAAAAGTTAATGTCATTGTCTTTTTAAAGACTTTATGTTATGTGTTATGATCATGATCCTTTATAATCCTGATTTTCTTCACTGAGAAATAATCATCTTTCCCATTTTTGTGCAGTCTAATGGTTGAAATGTGCTTTTATGTTGCACAAATTACACACACACTGATCATTTCACTGCAAGGACACTTTAATTTATCAGAAGCAATAAATATTCACATCTCAATTCTCTATTCTTTCAGTACACATAATACATATACAAAGAAAAAAACTGAAATCATGTTTAAAATAATATCAATAAGTGCACTGACATATAAATGTTTTTTTCAGGCTTGAATTTATATCACTGTAATTCATTCTCACACCTTCTGTCTTAAACAATAAGAAAAGAAAAACAGGTCGATAATCCTTTAGGCTGACGCCTCCTGTTTCTGCCCTAGTTTTAAATGTGCATACTTAGTGGCACTCACATGCACGCACCTGAATACAGAATGGGAGTTCGTCCCATCTCTATAAGACGCCTATGTATAGTTTTTATATGTACATTCAGATTTATACAGTACAGTATATTCAATAAGTGCCGATATATTCATGCAAGAAGAGTCAGAAAAGGACACCATAAAAAGAAAAGGATAGTTAATACGTATGTCTAAAATCTTCATTTAACATTCTTGACTCTCTCCAAACCTTCTTAAAATCCATTTTGTGAAAATCCAGACTTTGGATTTTGGCATCTTTTAACAGCAGCTTGCTTCACAGACATCTTTATTTTGCTCTCTCCCACTTATTCTTCTCTTTGATCAAATACATGTAGTTTTCCCTTTTTAATCTATGGCACTGCAGGGAAACCACACCAGTGCTCAATTAAAAAAAACCCAAAACAAACTGCCGTAGCAAAAGGGGTAACACCTACATGAGGCCCATGGAGAGGAACAGGGTTGGCAGGTAGCAGGAAAAGGAAATAGAGTATTTACTTGCAGGTTATATTACATTCTTGACTTTTGTAATGTTTTCAAACAAGCCCTAAGCAAGATGCCAAGGCATCAGAAAATGTAATAAAGAGATTTATGAAAGTCTCAGAAGAGGGAGGATTAGAAGAAGGCCATTTCTGACTTAAGACATCACATATGCAAAACCACAAAACCTCATGTAAGAGCGTGCTTCTTTCAGAACATATAAAAATAGAAAAACACACAATGACTAAATCCGATTGCTGGGAAAGAGGTGGGCATACAACCGATACCCTTTACCATTACGAGTATCAGATTTCCAAAATTATATTTAAACTTCTTTTTTCCCCTATAAGAAATAAAAACAAATGAACAATCAACTTAAAGTCATTCTGTAAATTCAAGTTTTGTTGGTTGCCTCATCTTAAGAAGTTGTGCCCGTTTGCTGGCAACAAAACAGAAGAGAAAAGGTGGAATACTCTGTGTTCAAATCAATTTGAACAAAAGGATTCAATTCAACAGTCAAAAATACTAATCTTTAAAAACTAAACTTCATGGAAACTATGAAATAAACCACACTTCACATAACAGATTACCCTCAGAGAGAATCTGTATGTGCATACACTCTGTAACCACATACAAACATCTGCTGATATAATTAATCACTGATCAAAACAGTTATTAGACAATATTCATCATACTCATAGCAGGTATATCGTAATATCAATAACACGAGAAGCTTCAGAAACATTCAAAATATATTATTGTTTGTATTACAGATTTCCATCCCCCAAAACGGAAAGCGCTAGAAAGCCTGGGGACTGTTGTTGACGTGTAAAGCAACAGACTGTCAGAGAACCGTGCAATGCTTTAGAAGTTTAAGACACAGCAACAAATCTGAGGTTCTTCTTTTGGTAAAATAAAAGGGTTTTAGTAAATTAAAAATTTTAAAAAGCCGCCAGCAAAACTTTTACCAGCAGAAAAGAATGGAGACAGAATGAAGCCAAGGAAATTATTGCAAAGTCAAGGGACTTTTTTTTTCCTATTCTTTCCTCTGTTTTTAATGCAAAACTCTGCTCAAATGCATTTCATAGTTCAGTCTTTATTTACATCATTATTTAATCAGATAAATACGTATGGTCTCCGTTATTCCAGTGTTGCATTATTACATCTCGGTACTGTACATATAAATAGTCTCAGACATACTCAACTAGACTTCAAACAATTAGAACTGAGGCAATATATTTAGATACAGATTTTATTTCATTTAAACTATATGGCTATAGACTTTCTTTTTTTTTTTTTTGATTGTATGTGGCAATATGTGGAGTGTGTTCATGTAGTGAGTGCATGTTTTGTTGCAGGATGCGGGCATGTGCCATTTAACTCTGGTTTTGTTCCCCATCTCCACCTACATGTGTGGGAAGCGGAGGTGAAAGTAGCAGAGACGAAGCAAGCTGCGTTTTCTCTTGTCACCGGGGCTGCTGCTGTTACTTTCTGTCCTGGCAGATTTGGCTCTGGCTCGAAATCTGCTCATCTCTTCCGATCTGTGATCCGACCTTTGGACCCTGGAGCCCCATGTCCTGCTCACACCACGGTACTTATCCGGTTGATAGGTTTGGATTTGGAGCCCCCTGTACCTGTTGCCCCAGCTCCTGTCACCTGCGGCCCCTGCTGAGGCTGCCCGGGGTGCTGGGGGGGGTGAGGGGAGAGAGGTGTAAGAGGGGTAAGGGGGGACGAAGGGGGGGGTAAAGGGGAGTGTGGTGGGGGAGGGGGGATGGAAGAGAGAGGAGGGTACTGGGGCAGATACGGGGCGGCGGACACTGCGTGATGCGCATTGACGGAGCCGGACGGCAGGTTGTGCGGCAGAGTGCCGAATATGAAGTGTGTTTGGTGGGTGGTGTGGCTGGCTGGGTGTGGTGTGTGCACGTGTCCGGGGTGGGTTTGGGAGTGTGAGTGGGGGTGGGGGTGGGAGTGCGACAGGGTTAATGGCGGTTTGGTACCAGGGCCGCTGCCCCCTCTGATGGAGTGTGTAGGCTGTGCGTGGTAGAGGGCGAACTGTGGGTTCGGGGAATGTTGGGAGAGAGGAGAAAGGGGTGGGGGACATCCTACCACCATGTTGGTGAAACGACCCGGAAGTCCATGCTGGGAGAGCTGGGAGAGATGGGCCAGCTGAGGGTGCTGGATATGCGGTGGGCCGATTGGTGCGCGACAGGGTAGTGGGCCTCTCTGTAAAGTAAGAGGAGGCACACCTTGCAAAGGTGGAAGGACAGTTTGGACGTGGTAGCGATGGTGATGGTAGTAAGGTGGTGGAGGCTGTACGGTGCCCGCGTGACAGTACTGTGCGTGCAGTGCCTGGATCTTGGAAGAACCCCCCTCCAACTGGCATAGGGATGAAGGGGAGTGAGGCGGGGGCCCTCCCGTAGTCGGTGGGGGTACAGGTGCGGGGTAGGGTGGCCCCGGTGGAATAAGGGGCCCTGGTGGTTTGGCGCGTTTGCTGCCGAAGAGGGAGCCCAGGAAGGAGCCGCTGTTGTTGCTGCTGTTGCTCCCCCCAGGACCGCTCCCCACTCCTGCTCTCTCTACACTGCTGGAGACTCCGCCAACTCCTGTCCCAGCAGTGGTATGTTGCTGCCCCGGCCCACCCCCCACCCCCGTCCCGGGGCTCAGGATGGGGCGGTGAGGCCGGAAATCTTCTGTTCCATAGCAGCCCGGGAGCACACCCGGTACAGGATAGCGCTGGTGAGGCTGTGGGCTGCTAATGATGGATCCCTGGGAGGATAAAGTAACATTGGACTTTAGAAGAAACACCAGAGGATTGCAAAACTGCTCACATCCTCACAAAACACATGCTTGGGCGAGTATGAATACCTTTAAGTCATGCAAGTCACATGCAAACTGCACACACACTTGGGAAAAGCATGCACCAGCGAGGGGAAATGCAAGTTTGTTGACGGTTACAGCTCCACATCTAGTCTTCCAGAGAGACTTACTTCCATTGTACTGTCCAGGGAACCAACACTGTTCCTGCGACCACGTTTCCCTGCACCCCACCAGGCAGAATCAGGTTAGCAAAGCGTGGAAGATTAGTTCATTTTGTTTTGAAAGAAAAAAAGCCATATGAGCTGTATGAATGTCAGCAAGAAAGAGTAATAAGATTGAGCAATAGAAGCTAAGATGAAAATCATGCTTCCCAGTTCATCCAGGCCGGCAGAAAATTTAAATAGACGAGCTCGTGGAGATGCTGTCTCACCTGTCTCCGAAAGGTCCCTGAGAGATGAGCTGAGCGCAGTGCGTTTGAGACCCTCACCCACTGAGCAGTTGTCATCAAAACTTGTCCTTCCCAAGGTGCCATTCACAACATCGCTCTTCACACCAACACCTCCTCCGACCACACTTCCAGTCAGCAAGCTGGGCCGCATCACACCTTTCTGTTTTTCCAACTCCGCTGTAAATTCACAAAGTGTGAACAGGGGAATTTTAAATGAGAGATGGCGACGTAGCGGGGAGAAAAAATGTCAAATATAGCACTTATACATAACAACTTAATGTATAAGACATTTATTACAACAAACACTTGGAAAAACCTCTCCATCCTCTCATGAACAAAGCTATTGTGGTACATGTCTCTGCTTCCCAACAGTGTCATTCACAAAACTGGCCAGTAGGTGGGGTTCTTACATTCCACTCTGTATTTCTCCATCTCTTGTACTTCAGCAATGCTCTCCCTGAGGTCACTAACAAAGCGTGTGCGGTCTTGTTGACTGGGTGCCATAAAGACAATAAGAATCTTCCTCTCTCCGCCCAAGCTGGCAGAAGTCAGGCGGATGCCATGAGGATAGTCTAGATGCAAATAATGATTAAAAAAAAAACCCCACTGTTATTCAAAATGATGAATAAAAATGACCAAATAATGCTAAAAGCAAATAGTTTCTTACATGAGTTCTGGAACATGTGCACTTGCATCTCAACCAATGGGAAAGATTGTCTGAAACTATAAGTTACTGAGGTTTTCTTCTTCTGGAAGATTTTCGTCACCTGGTCGCAAAATGTACAGAATATTTTATTAGAGCGCCTTTTAGATAAAATAAGCCAGCACCTTAAAAAAATGATAAATGTAAATCTTACCACGAGCAGGTCATTAAAGAGAAAAACCTCTCGTTGGTGCACTCCGGTCCTTTGAGGTCTGTTGGGGTCAGGCACCTCATAAAGTTGACAGCAACACACAAGCCTTCGATGGGGAAGGGACAAAACCTAGACAGAAAGACAAATAAGCCTTTTGTGACATCATATCACAGAGTTTAACCCTTTCATGCACAGTTGCCATGTAGTGGACACCTGTTTACAAGCTTTTTTCTTGCATATTCATTAATGAGGATGGTATTTTTGTAAATAAACTACTTCAGTGGATGTCAGCGAGTCATCCAATATGTTTCCAATCATTGGAGAATAAATAAATATATGATATAATTGAACATAATGTAATTATAATAGCTTGCCTTTCTGATAAATAGAAAAAGAAAATGATACAGCTATTTTTCATGTTATAGGAGATTTACATAATATGATTATGAGTTTATATTATTTTATAGAATACATTAAAATAAATCATAACTCATGATAAACTCTAAATATTACTAATAAACAAATAAAGTAGCATTGCATATTTCTGTAGAGGTAAAATACTGTCTTTAAAAAATGTTGCATTGTTTTTTTTGTTTTTTGTTTTTATTAATTCATGCATCAATGGGTTAATGTGTTGCCTTAGTTGTTTGTAGAAACTTACAGGTTTCTTGCCCACAATAACCCTCTCCACTGCTTGCACTTGGGAAACATGGTCATCATTGGTCCGCAGCTCCCATTTCTGTATTCGCTGGTAGATCCCAACCAGCAGGTCTCTGGGGATATCCTGTCCATTATCTACACCTAGTTCAGAGTTAAAACAAAAGAAACCACACAGTTACAGTTACATACAGCAGAATGGTGCTGATATCAGTGTGCCTATTAAAGCCATGCAGTGTGTGCATTTGTCCAACAACACCTCTCAAGTTCTTGATGAAATCCTCCAGTTTCATCTTTCTCTCAGCTTTGACATTGGGACTGTACATGTCTGTGTTGAGGAGAATTATGGCAAAAGCCAAGATGAAGATGGTGTCCGGGTTTTGGAACTGCCGAACCAAGGTCGGATTACACACACAATATCTCTGGCTGAGGACAAGAAACAACAAGTCCAAATGCTTTTAATTTAACATAGTAGCCAAAGCAGCAAAGTCCAGGGTTTTTAGATGTCAGTCTGTTACAAACAAACCTGAACGCCTCTATGAGTCTCTCCACTTTTTGGGCTTCTCCTTGAACTTTAATTTGGGCCTGGAATTTCCTCAGAGCATCATCAATATCCATACCAGAGAAATCCATCTCATCCACCACACAGCTGGAACACACATATCAGACTTCAGGCTTGACTCTTTTACTTAATGAATTCAGAAATGTTAGTGTCGAGTTTACAGCTGCAGCATGTAAAAAACATCAAAAGTCAAAGGTATGTATCATTAAAAACTTTCTATTGGTATCTAATAACTTTACTAAAGTAGCTTATTTCTTTTTAATTCACCTAAAATGAGCCGTTTATATCTACTTCTACTTGTTCACATCCATGGCAGCCACCATTTCTACTATAGTGTCTCCGGATGGACAATCAACACTATGTGTGAAGTTAAAAAAAACATCTGAGCTTCAAAAACTTCTGCACTGGCTTTGTTTGATAGGTGTTACATAACTGTTGGGATAAGTAACCTTAAAAAGTATCATGGCAGAAGACAGTACACACATAGACACTTTGGATTTAAGTGCCTGTAGGGCATTCAGCACTACACCTAAGGCCAGAGGATCCACTCATAAATAAAAAGGGGTTTACGTATAGAAAAACTTTGTCCATTCACAGCTGTTCCAAGCATTTTAAGTAATTTCTATGCCAATCTTTATCACTAGATGTCAGTAATTCTTACACACTGTGTCTTTAAATGTCCCGTCTCCTGTTAGTTTCTCCAAAGGTTGCATGTTATTAGAAATGATTTTTTTAAAATTACTTTCTGACATGTTTGTCTTGGAATAAAAAAGAAAATGTTTTTCAATTACTTACTCTAAAACGTCTTTGTTGAACTGTTTCTGTCGGTTTCCAAGGAACTCTCCAATCATCTGCCTGCTGAGGCCCTTTCGCTCGAGGATGAAACGAGCAATCCCAACGGGGGTGTCCGAGACAAAACCTCTCTCTATCAGGTACTGGATGCCTTTCTCTGGCTTCCTACAGTTTAGGAAACATCACCTTAAATATTTTCCCTGTTTATGAATGAACAGAATTAAAACCGTTAAAAAAAAAAAGTGTGTTTTCGTCCTACAATCTCTTACTTGTTGAAGAGATTGAGACCGATGCGGTACTGGCGTCTCTGCACCACATCGCTGTTGAAGGGCGGCGAGTCCCAGCTGTGGCGGCTCTCTCTCTGGTAGGTCTGCTTTCCCAGAGGAGGCAAAGGCTCCCGCAAGCTGTCCTGGGATGAGGAGCCCGAGCTGCAGTTGACCGTCTCATTGGAGTTGGTGGTGGAGTTGAGCGAGTCATTGTCTCCATCAGAGCAGCATGGCTGCTCCAGACCACCAGGAGGCAGAGCTGTCGATGAGGAAGAGGACAGAGGGGTGGTGGGGGGCTGCTGAGGGGAGGAGGACGATGAAGGTGTGTCAGGGTACTGGTGGTGATGGATAGGGTGGTGGTGGTGGTGGTGGTGAGCTGCCACCTGGTGTGGGATATGCGTGGGTATGGGTCTTCCAGGAGCTCGGGTCTGACCCTGAGCAGCTCCCGTAGAGGAGGTGCGGGTGCCTGTGTTGGGGGAGTGTTTGAGGGTTCCCTGAGGGGAGCCTGAACCCACTCCAGGTTCCTGCTCATAGACCAGCTGTCTGTTCAGGGAGCCCCGATCTGAACGGTCACTCATGTCTACTGAACTGTCACTGGGCGGCTCAATAGTTAGAAGAGGCAGGTGCGCGCCCCTTTGACGGTAATCTCTGCACTCTGTACAAGGTGTGCTGCGCCGACTGTTACTGCTGCCTCCTCCCTCGGTGTCCCTGCTGTCCTCACGGCCTCCCACACCGCCGCCGGGGCCCCAGTACTCTGTATCTGTGCTGCTTGGTGCCCGGTCGAGAGACAGGGGAGAGGAAGGCATGCCGTCATCCATGTAAAGGGTGACGTCGCTGTATGAGGTGGCTGTACTGTCACCATGCATACTGAGCCCCCCTCCGGCTCCTCGGCCTCTTTCTCCTAAACCTCTTTGGGAGGAGGGGTTGCTGCTGCTGCTCCACATACACTCTCCAAAGTCTTCACTGATTCCTCCACCTTCCCTGCTGCCCTCCTGGGAGTCTTCCCGACCCGTGCGGCAGGTAAGGGCATCGTCTATGGAGTCAGCTAAGGACTTAACCTAAAGAGAAGAGAGAGAAGCTGTTATAGGTCAACTCTGAGTATAAAAATGTGTAAATAGGATGGCTTTCTGGATCTGAGGTTGAGATTAAAAAAGAGCAGTTTAGTCTGTAAGATAAGTCTTTTTCATTAGGTTCATTCATTCATTCCTTATCCTAACCACTTAGTCCACTGAAGGTTTGCGGGGAAGCTGGAGCCTATCCCAGCAGTCTTTGGGCGACAGGCGGGGTACACCCTGGAAGGCTCGCCAGTCCATCGCAGGGCTTCATTAGGTTTATCTCTTTTGTCATCTCAGTTCAAGTGTCGATGAAAATTAACCTAAAGATGTATTAAACAACTTTCTGACCTTAAAACTCTGCATTTAACACTTGAGTCTAATGGGACAAAAAAAAAAAAAAAAAAAAAGAAAAGCACAAAAACTGAATTAATCTCCAACAAAAGAAAATCTTCTGAATCTATTTGGTTCTGTTATATTGCTAAAATTTCAAAACAACAATTGCTTGCAATAAATATTAATTCAAATTCCTTTTAAAACCCTATATACATTTAGAGTTGTTTTATTCTCTCTTTCAGAGAAAAAAAAATTCTCAATACATGACCCAATTTCAGAAAATCTTACAAAGTGTAAATATTAGCCGCACTGTCAGGTTATTTACCTTCATTATAGTCAGTATTTTATCAGGTTAAGTGCTTTTTTCCTTCATATTAAGTTTTTTTTCTTTTTTTATAATTATGTTTTTATTGAGGGTCAGAGACACCTTCACGTACACAGTACTGTGTCATTAGACTCCAATGGATAACAAAGAGAAAAGGAAGGGAAGAATAAAAGAGACAGTATAATTATTTTAATTATTTTGTGTCTCTGTTCCCATTTTTTTTTTTTTTAATTTATAATAATTTAAAAAAACACTTGAACATCCAGAGAGTAAACAAGAACAAGTGTAGCACTGTAGTTCCTCGAAAAATAAGAATAGTTTGGGTAAGAATGTATACAACATGTGTAATAATTTATTCATCCTGTCTAGAAACAGTTGAACTCTAAATTGTTTGGAGCATCTGTTGTTCAGCGTATTTTTCCCATTTGTTCCAATGTTTTAAAAATAGGTCCATTTTTAAATTCACTGTAAAGGTAATCTTCTTCATATTAAGTTTAATTCTTTTTTCATGCACCCTGCAAAGACGTATTAAATAATTTTACCTGTTTGGAAAAGGAGTCCTCCAGGTGGGTGTAGTCCCCTGGGCGTTCTGGATCGGGGGAGTGAGGGGGCCCTATAGCCACACTGTGGGTGAAGTTTGTCTGTGTCTGGGCCTGCTGTTGAGGCTGCCGCTCGTCAAATGAATACTGGAGTCTCATGTTGGACAGGATGATGCGGCGGGTCAAGCGACTCTCTGAGGCAGAGCTTCGGAGGCGCTCAAAGTTCTTGTTCATGCGATACTGTCTGAAGGCTGTCTGAATGGTCTTCGCTGCTCTGCGGCTTACAAAGGAACCTCCATACTTTCTCTCCAGCATTTCCACCTGCAAAGCAAGGAAGATAAAGAAATAAGACTCATGGGAGGGGGAGGAGTCTCCAGAAAACTCCACAGGGCCAAAAGTACCACCAGTATAACTACCTTCTTATCTTGCAGATCTGTGGAGAGTTCATAGCTGTCAGAAAGAGCCTTGCACCGCTTGTTTTCCTCTTCTTCTTGCTTACGGAGGGCCAGACTTGCAGGTTGGTGGCGTGTTCTCAACGCCCAGGCCAAGCTAGCTGAGCTGGAGGTCGCCACACATGAAGGGCCCCTAGAACCAGGTGGGACACTGCTGCTGTCACTGTAGCGCTCTGAGCCTCGAAGGTAAGGCATCTGGCTGAAGGGATTGTCTTTGTGGGTGCTGGTCTCTGGACACTGAGAGTCTCCTTCCACACTACAGAGAGGAAAGAGAGCAGGAGCCGTTAGCATGAGTCTAATACAGTTTGCACAAACTATAAAACTATATTATAACAAACAAGTTTGCATCCAGAACAGAGGCTGAATGGGTGGTGGATAGAGGAGTACTTCAGAACAGACTAAAAGTGGACTTACTTGTAAAGTTTAGAGCGGCGTGAAACCAACCATCTCTTACTGGAACTCATGGTGAGTTTGTATCATCTGTAAATACCTAATTTTTCCAAGCAGTGCCAGTCCTGTCACCTGACAAACTTCCGCTTCCACATAGTGATCCAACAGACATAAAGGTTCCTGTCTTCAGTCCTTTTAAGAGTCCAGAGTTTAGTTAATATTTTGCAAAGCCAACAAGTGTGTTCTTCATTGCTGTATCTTCCTTGTCAATCACAATGGCAGTAAAGCATTTTGAAGAGTCAGCAGTTCCTTAAACGCACTCCTCCACTGCCACACACCAGCAGCATTATGACAGGAAAGACCAGGTTGTTATGTTAACAGCAGGTTTGAAACAGGCCACACCAGCTTACTGTGAGAAATGTCATAATACCCTTATCCAGATCTCCTCCCAGATCCTCTCTCAGTCCATTACACAGAAATAACTTGAGGAATCTGAAACCGATGGTGTCCTGTTTGCAGTCAGCATTGTAAGAATAGCTAAACTTCAAGTAAATCCAGAAATCCTTTTGCGTCCCGCTACGTTTTGACCTGATTAAAACCCTCTGAGTTTTAGAAGAACAGTCAGAGTCACATGTTCCTGCCTACGTTTCCTCCTTGTGTTAGCCACACCAACTTCTGTCAGTTGTGCCTCGTCTCACAGCGAGTCTGCAAGTACAGCTGGGGTCAGGGATGTGTGGGAGCATGTCGTTTACTGAATGAATATGGATAGTTATGACAGAAAGGCTTTCAGCCTTTAGCATGGGTTTTGTTTTCTATCACACATCTGTTTAGATTAAAACAAAAGAGCTAATATATTATTATACTATAACTTAACCATTTTAGATTTTAATAGATGATGTGCTGCCTTCTTCCCTTTCTCCCTTTCTCTGCATTGTTCTGCAAGGCTGCAGACTTCCTGAGTTAGCGTGTCATGAATAAACAAAAGTACCAGAAGGAAAAGCCCTCTCGAGGAGCAAGGAACCATTTTAATTAGTTGAAATTCTGATCTTAAAAGTGATATTGAAAAACAAACATCGCCAGTCACTTCTTACAACAAGATTTGGAATGGGCAGAGAGGAAAACTTTGAACAATACAGGGTCCTTTGACAGGACATCCTGTGCATTCAAGTGACTCATGACTGAGCTAAATTATTGTTGACTCCAACAACAGCGCTGGGGTCGATGCTGTCAGGTTGCATAACATAAGAGTCATTCAAAAGCTCAGTAAAAATGGGAAAACTCTGACACCTACAGGGAGGTGCATATTACCACAAATAAAAATGGAACAGCAAGTCATTGTTAGAATATTTAACATTTAAGAAGGTGCCATATTTTTCTGGGGGGGCAGTTTTTTGGATGTGGAGCAACAAGTTCTTCTACACAACTCCATCTATTTTTGAACAGTGATATCTGTGCAGCATCGTTTATTATTCCTCCTCCTTTGCTCCTTAAATAGAGAGGCTGAGAAGAGGGAGGGGGTTGCTTGGTGACGGTTGCCGTGGGACCTCTGTGGGCGGTAAGGCAGTTGTTAAGAAGAAAAGCGTAGTTGCCATGACAATGTATTGACTGTTATCATTATTAAGGTGGGTGTTGAAGATGCTTCACAGGTTGTGAATGACATTCTACATAATACTTTATGTGTGCAGTTAAAGTAACACATTCGAAAAGAGCGAACCAGGCAAATACTGCATCATCTAAAGTTCTTGGTTGATTATAAGCTAATCATTATACAATTAAATTTAGAACCTGTTGTCATATTGTCTTGAAGAAACTAATAAAGCATGTCTAACCCTTACCAGCTTTTTCAAATGGCTTCGTGGGAACCAGTTACATTAGAGATGGCAGAGTGCAGGTAGTCAGAGAAAATAGTCATGTTGCTGTTACTTCCTGCACTTCACTATTTACAGATGGCACTGTCATTCAGCTGAGTCACAGGCACTTAAAACATGAGTTGCAAAGCAACTTTACAAAACCAAAAACTTCATTTTAAATGTTAGTTGAAAAGTAAGTATCGTTCTTTACTGGATTTTAAAAGTAAATCCTAACAGAGTTAAATTAATCCTAAAATCACATGTAAGAAAAGGAAAAATCTAAATATTTTGCGAAGTTTTAAGAATGTGATAACTAATCCTGACCAAGAATACTAAATATATGGGTCATGTGACTGTATGTTCTCAATGATTTTCAGCCTATTTCTAGCAAGATTTGTCCAAATATCTGTCCTAGTTTCACAAAAAAATTGTCCACATGCCTAAAATGTAGAAGTGTTTCATCATATTAATGATATGCTTTTTGTTTTGATTCCAAATCAAAAGAAAAAGGTTGTTTAGTTCACAGTTTGTTAGACTATATTGGACTGGATAAGACTTAAACTTGTCTTAAGAATCTGCTGCAATCTCTCTACACACCTCTTCCTTGTACAGTGTTTGTTTTTAACACAACTATTTCAGATATATCATAATGAAAGTCTTACTTCTACATCTTCATTTTCATCTTCTGCCGCTTAGTCGGGTCGCGGGGGCAGCAGCCTAAGCAGGGAAGCCCAGACTCCCGAGGCATTCCCAGGCCAGCCGAGAGATATAATCCCTCCAGTGTGTCCTGGGTCTTCCCCGGGGTCTCCTCCCAGAGGGACGTGCCTGGAACACCTCACCAGGGAGGCGTCCAGGAGGCATCCTGACCAGATGCCCGAGCCACCTCAACTGGTTCCTCTCGATGCGAAGGAGCAGCGGCTCTACTCTGAGCCCCTCCCGGATGACCGAGCTCCTCACCCTATCTCTAAGGGAGAGCCCGGCCACCCTGCAGAGGAAACCCATTTCAGCCGCCTGTATACGAGATCTCGTTCTTTCGGTCACGACCCACAGCTCATGACCATAGGTGAGGGTAGGAACGTAGATCGACTGGTAAATCGAGAGCTTCGCCTTCTGGCTCAGCTCCTTCTTCACCACGACAGACCGGCGCAGAGCCCGCATTACTGCAGACGCCGCACCGATCCGTCTGTCGATCTCGCGCTCCATCCTTCCCTCACTCGTGAACAAGACCCCGAGATATTTAAACTCCTCCACTTGAGGCAGGACCTGACCCCCGACCCGGAGAGGGCAATCCACCCTATTCCGGCTGAGGACCATGGTCTCAGATTTGGAGGTGCTGATTCTCATCCCTGCCGCTTCACACTCGGCCGCGAATCGCTCAAGCGAGAGCTGGAGATCACGACCAGATGAAGCCAACAGGACCACGTCATCCGCAAAAAGCAGGGACCCAATCCTGAGGCCACCAAGTCGGATCCCCTCAACACCTCGGCTGCGCCTAGAAATTCTGTCCATATAAGTTATGAACAGAATCGGTGATAAAGGGCAGCCTTGGCGGAGTCCAACCCTCACTGGAAACGAATCCGACTTACTACCGGCAATGCGGACCAAGCTCTGACACCTGTTGTACAGGGACCGGACAGCTCGTACAAGGGGGTCCGGTACCCCATACTCCCGGAGTACCCCCCACAGGAGCCCCCGGGGGACACGGTCGAATGCCTTCTCCAGGTCCACAAAACACATGTAGACTGGTTGGGCAAACTCCCATGCCCCCTCCAGGACCCCAGAGAGGGTATAGAGCTGGTCCACTGTTCCGCGACCAGGATGAAAACCACACTGCTCCTCCTCAATCCGGGATTCGACTATCCGGCGGACCCTCCTCTCCAGGACCCCTGAATAGACCTTACCAGGGAGGCTGAGGAGTGTGATTCCCCTGTAATTGGAACACACCCTCCGGTCCCCCTTTCCGCCACCCCAGTCTGCCAATCCAGCGGTACTGCCCCCGATGTCCACACGATGCTCCAGAGGCGTGTCAGCCAGGACAGCCCCACAGCATCCAGAGCCTTAAGGAACTCTGGGCGGATCTCATCCACCCCCGGGGCCTTGCCGCCAAGGAGCTTTTTGACCACCTCAGCGACTTCAGCCCCAGAGATAGGAGAGTCCACCCCTGAGTCCGCCAGCTCTGCTTCCTCATCGGAAGACGTGTTGGTAGGATTGAGGAGGTCTTCGAAGTATTCCTTCCACCAACCCACAACGTCCCGAGTTGAGGTCAGCAGCTCCCCACCTCCACTGTACACAGTATTGATGGAGCACTGCTTCCCTGAAATCAGCACCTGAAGCACCTGAAATCCATCATTTGATTTTTTTCTTCTAAATATAAAAAGCCCTAAAAATGGCAACATTAGGCTCAGTGTTTGTTTTGTGCAACTGCATAAACATGCCACGTGGTGATTGTCATAAATAAGGATTTGTGTCATGGTGGGTATTATAAGCTTGCTCTAAGCCGGTGTAGTTGATGTTTTCCTGCTCCAACACACCGGACTCAAATTAAATAGATCCGGGAGCCCATTAAATTTTGCTCAATGATTGTCATCAAGTTAAGTCATAAAGAAACTTAAAATATGCAGGATTGTGGCCTTTGAGGACTGGAATAGACACAGCAGCTCTAAGGGAAAAAACACACTTTAAAATGAATTAAAACAAATCAAAATACCAATAAATTTTAATAAATTCCACACATCCTATCACTTTGAATGGCCAGGTTTTAGCCATTAATTAATTTTCCTCTTCTCTTGGACATTTATTTTACAAAAGGTAACAAACTGCATCCATGCCAGCCTTCCCTTTCCTGCTTCTGCTCTCCATTCACCTGTTCCATCTCAACCAGTCAGACCTTCTAGATCCATCTTTTGCTTCACTCGTCTGCCAGACTGTATCTGACGAGCAATCTTACCGCTTTTAAGTGTTCACTTTCCGTCTGAGCTTGTTTGTTTCCTTGGAGTTTGCTACTCTGTTCCCTATCCTTTGATTGGCTGCTTGGGTTTTCTGAGCGGTGCCTTTGGGTCTTTATTTTTCTGTCATTAAAGACCTCAAAATTGAATTTCTGAACAATAAATTTCTACAAAACAGATCACTACATGTTCCCCAAGTTCTGCAGAGCAGTTCAGAATAGTTTCGTCCAGCCAAACTTGTTTTATGTAAGTTGGAACACTACAAGATACATCCGCTGCCACTTCTGGCAGTTTAAGTTATGCATTTTCATTTTAGGCACTCTAACAAAGATAAAGATTTAAGACTAATGATTTTTACTTACATTTATCAAAACTGTTAGTTTTAATAAGATAAGCTTCAGCGTCATGCATCCCAGCAACAATTTTAATAATTTTCCCGTCAGAGTTTTTTCTTCCACTTCATCTGAGTTCTTATTTCAAGAATGTTGAACAGTCAGTCAGAAAACATCTATGTTATTAAACCTGCTCTGCCAAATTTTATTCAAATATTGCATCAATACGCCACACTAGGCAACCTCGAATATGGTGGCAGGAGGTGCAGGCAGATGCAGCCTGGTTCTGGTTCTCCAGGGTAAGCTGTTAAACAAGACTTTATTTCAACCAGGCCCATGTAATAAAAGTCGAGGTGAGGGAGATATTCATGTAAAATGGAGCTGTTTAAAACATGAATGCAACCATATCACAGCTGGCATTTGAAACTCATTATTTATGCAAGAAACCGTTTCCAGTGCAGCGCCAGAGAGGAAGTCTCTCTGGAGGTTCCATCCTAAAGACCAGCCAACAGTTTTATTACCTCCAAGGATTTAATTGGAGCTGAAACAGATGGTTGATTCTCGTAAACGATGAAGTGATCACAGATAGTTTGAAGAGCAAAAACCGTGAGCAGAAATTGAAAAGTGACTGGGATTGTGAGTTGTAAAGAACAATGTCATTTCCCAGCCTCCAGTCCCTCTATCATATAATATTGATGCGTCGACATTGTGTGTACCCGTGTGTGTGTGCTTGAAAGCGCGGCAGTGGAAGTGACAGTGCTGCTGAACCCACAGCAGGGTAGGAAGGCTGATGGATTAACCTCTCTGCTGCCCGCGAAGGGAATGCCAATAACTGCATCAATCTGTCTGTTGACTCATTCCCACCAAAACATCGACTTAGTCAAGTCGCAGCATCTCTAATCCTTTTTTATCAAATAAATCTTTTATCTTTTATCCTAAAATGACATCAATCTGAATAACAGAAGCTGCATGGCACCTTTTAGAAATGTTCCAGTTTATTACTTTTGTGATTTTTGATGTGATGATGTTCGCCAGTAAATTTAAGGTTCAAACAGTTCAGAAAGTGACTGGCCAGAGCGTCTCCATGAATCTGATCTCATTCTTTCAAATGGCCAGACTGAAAGGAAACAATCACATCATTCAGGGGTCAGAAACGAGCATTCTTTCACCACCAACACCCTCCAGCTCTGCTGTCTCACATACTGGATCCACTGCTCATTTTTTCATGTGACACCCCCCCCCCCCCCCCCCCCCCCCCCCCCCCCCTCCAGGCAACCCCCAGCTTAAACCGAGGCAGTGAACTGACATAAGAAAGTATTGCACACAGATGAATACTGTTAGTGTTATCTTATCAGATAATCACTGGCACAGAAACAAGGCTGATAGAAGAGACACGAGTTGTGTAAACAGACATGAATGCAAAAATAAGCTTTCTTAGGAAATTATCTTTCCTTTTCTTACGACTCAGTTTACATTCAGTATGTCTGTATTTGACATTGGCACCATGAGTTTGGAGAAATTTCTATCAATTCTTTCAAATTTGGAGCTTATTTATGGTCAGCAATCGTTGCAGAAAGTCATTCTGACAACATGAAACTTTGTAGAAGAGCAAAGAAGTCATTTTTTTAAAAGTGATTTACTCCATATCTGTGTTCTTTCTTTCCCTATAAATGTAGCACTCAAGTATTTTCAATTGTGCACTCCGTCATCTGCATGGCATGTACAATCTGTCACGCAGGTATCTGCCATGAGCCCATTTACTGTATTACCAGTCTTTGACATTTTTCCACTTTTAAATCAATTCTCTCTTTTAGAAACCAGCTGCAAATATTCCCTCATTCGTCATTCTTTGTCTTTCACTGTCTGTCACTGTTATATTGCACCTCCAAACAACACACAAACTTCACACGCCACACAGCAGCAGTGACAGCAACCACAAAATAAACACACCAGAATAACAAAGTTCTCTCTTTTCAGGCAGGTACCAACTAAAAAAATCTGTTTGTAAGTCTATGGAGGCGAATTAAATGTGAAAAAGCTGAGGTCTTACCATCCTGCTAATGTCAGAGAAAGATCCCGCTCTACCTGCTGCAGCTTAATAACAAACACCAACCCTCCCTCTTAGTTTGGCTTTTTTTTTTTTTTTCCTCAGGCACTTTCACATTGACACTTACTCACCCTGCGAAGCTGTACAGGCAGCATTCTTCAGCATTTAGACGTCCTCAAACATCCCTCGTCCTGCCCAGCCCAGCCCCCCCCCCCCCATGCATGTCACACTCACACAGCTTAAAGGAATAAACAAAGTGACAAAATGAAGACATCCATTCATTTATTGGCAAAAGAGGGGGAGGAAGAAATGAAAAATACTGATGTTTTCATGGTGAGACACATCCGTGGGTGAACCTCTACTAAAATACAGGTTAAAGCTACAAACCTGTGGGTTGTGTGGAAAAGCAGCTGAGATACACAACGGTGTTCAAGTAAAAATTACAAGAGAAATTATTTGTGAAAAAATAGATAAATTCAGAAGCAATTTTTTTTAAAGCATGAAAAAAATACTTGTACTGTAGAACAGAAATCCTACAGAAACTCAAGCTTCTTATTCAGAAAGCTGAACATCTGATCCCAGGTAAAGTGCCTAAAAATAAAGGTGCAACATCCTTTCAACAGACACTTAAATAACTAATTTATCAGGCTAGAACTGGTTTGGACTTTTTTTTTTTTTCCAAATGTGTCTTATTTCAGCAAGATGTTGAAACATTCCTCACAGATTTTGGTCCATATTGACATGACAGCATCAGCTGCACATCCAAGATGCAAATCTCCCATTCCATTGCATCCTACAGGGTTGGTTTGGGACTGACTGTGGAGGCCACTGGACTACAGTAAACCTATTGTCATGTTCAAGAAAGCAGTTGAAGAGGATTTGACGTTTGTGACATGCTAATTTATTGTGAAAGCAGCCATCAGAAGATGCTACAACGTAAAGTAACCATACTCTGGGCTGTGGTGTTTAAACAATGATTAGTTGGTGTGGTCGACTGGTGCTGCGGCCATCTGCTTCAAGCTTACACGTGTCATGCGTTCAAATACGGCATTTTAAGTGGAAAATTGTGGTTATTTGAGTTCATGTTGCCTTTCTATCATCTCCAAAATCCTGGTAGTTCACCTCTAAACACCAACAAGACATTTTGGTTCAAACAACTCCTGGATACCCCCCCAACCTAACATTCACTGTAAACTCCTGCGGTTTGATGGAAAAGCAGGTATGATGAAGAGTACACCTTCAAAAGGCATGGGAAAGGGTTCAGATTAATTTATTTATTAGTCAGCAATATCTTTTTATTTGAGAAAAATAAGTATCTACAAAGCCTGAAATGTTATTAGATTTTTGGCCAATCACAGCTTGGCTTAGGAACCGCGGCGCCACGGCTTTTTGCTATGGCGCCGCGGTTCCTAAACGCCAGCATGTCACTTCCTAAAGAGGTTCCAGTCATTGGCACCCAATTTAGAAATGCACTACTGATATTAAGCTGTGATAAATGTAGAGAATTAATGACACTTTTCCATGCAGTTGATTAGTTTACTTAATTAGAAATGTGACAAATAACTGCAAAATGTCAACTTTATTTTTATTAAATGTTCTCTTTCAAATCAGTTTTGTCTTTTTCAGATATGCTGATTCATGCGAATTTTTTCACCACTGAAGTCAGTTGTCCTCTTTGTGGTTACTGCAGACAAACAACCATGTGTCTGCATCCTGTGTAAATCAAATCAATAAATAATTATAAGATAAAAAACAAAAAAACAACTTTTTTTTTTTTTTTTTTTTACAGGAGAAGCGAGATTTTCACCAGCCCACAGCAACAAACTCATCAAGCTTCTAAAAATAAAGCTGTAAATACTCTGTGCTCTGCGGGGAAAGGCATTAACGTTGGAGGATTATGTGCAACACACAGTACACATCTTACTGAAAATAGCCTTTTCTATTATTACTTTTGTGTCTAGATGGGAACAATGTCCTTGAGGTAGAGATGAGTGATGCAACATATGTGTACAAGAAGCATTCCAGTGTAAATGAAACAAAGCAGTGTAATTTACCAGAACTCAGACATAAAGCATCTTTAGGAGCGAGAGATTTTTTATTTTTCCTGTATTAAAATCAACAAGACTCGACTTCAAGGTGATGAATTATCATGACAGGCAAAAAAACATAGGTCTCATATGGAACAATCAAATCAATATGGTAAAGAAACTGCATAAAACTTACATTTTTACTGCTCATAGGCTAGCTCTATTAATAGCTCTATTAATAATATTAATAATCACAATGGCAACCAGAGTTGTATAATCCAGGTGCCATAAAGTAAAAGTCCTGTCGGGTAGCTGCTCCAACCAGTCACTAAACCAGCTGGATTTAACTCAGCTCCACAGCAAGGTAGATGACCCTGTTAGTGAAAACACCTGTTCTAAATGCACAGGTAGATCCAAAAACATGGCAGGACTTCTACTTTATGGCACATGAATTATACACCTCTGATGGCAACAGATGTGTTTGCCAATCTGCACAGATAATAAATGACATGACTCAACAAGTGGATTCAGGATGAGCATGAACGCGACAGTAATGAGAAGACGATACTGATGTGTTCTGACAGCCGGACGTGGCTGCAAGTAAAGAAATAAATAGCAAAGAATACAGAGAGAACACAACATCAAATTAACACACAGACCACAGAATACATGAATAAATCAGTGGCAGCGTATAAGATACATGCATCTTTATTTATGTGTTAAAATTAGTTTTTTTTATTCCTGGTTAAAAATGCAGCCAGACTCAGTCTTTTTGTTGCACAGTGAGACGCCAGTGTGATCTGCGACAGTGCTTTCGCTGGTAAATCGTTGTGCGGTCAGTCACACCGCAGCTCAGCGAGAGGAGGGACTACTGCAGCCTGAGGCGGAACAACAGAACTGATGGGCTCCCTCATCCTCACCCTCCTCACTTGGAAAACAACATGGAGCAAGTCACGAGATATAGGAAAGCAGGTAGACAGAGCAGAGAGAATAAGAAATAGACAAGACAAAGAATGAAAAACAGCGTGAGACAAAAGCAGAAAACGAGTCGGGGGGGCGTATTTTAAGACAAAAATGAGCTTTTTTTTTTGGTCAAAACTGATACTTTTTTTTATTACTGTAGGTAAAAAAGGTGTTGCAGCCATCTAACGCCATTAGATGGCAGTGTTTGAGCATCATGCACAGGTGTGTATGGGAACAGCATCAGTCTGCTGATGGGTGAGAGGGAGAGAATTTATTAAGTTCCCTTATGACTCAGTCAACCATAGCCCCTTAACTTAATGAAGATCCCACTTCTCTCTGCTCTGCTTGAAGAGCTGTGTGTTTTTCAAGCAGGTAGAACAGCTGAGCTACAGCTATTCGTCACACCTGGGAGTGGTACGAGACTGAAACACAGGCTTCAAAGAAGGGTGGAGGAGCAAATGCAAGAAAGCAAGCAGACAAGGATTAAAAGCAAACAAGGTGATGGTGACACAGATCTGGGAATTGTTGACAGGTTTTTTTTTATTGTTGCAAGGCTCTTTAAGAGGTTGGAGAGGGGTTCTTCTCTTTTTTAAAAAAAATAAGATTACTGTAATCAGGCCCTATTGTGGCCCTTACCTGTCATCCTGCTGCAAACTTTGGTCAGTAGAGGGGCAGCAGTACTGATGAAGACTGCCGAAGCTGTGAACTGTCACGCTTGTAGGAAACAGAGCGGCAAAGGCAGCGCTGCTGACTGCCGTAGGTGTGGTGGGAGCAGAGACGGGCTGCCCTGAGACAGACGAAGGCCGGACACTGACAGGAAGGGCAGAGAGATGGACGACAAACACACACATACACACACACACACACAGAGGCATGGAGAAAGCAGAGAGACACAGACACATACAGTCAGCACCGAAGCAGAGAGAGAAGGCATTTGAAGCTGCACATGGATAGTGACAAATCATAGAGCGGCAATGGTAGCACGAGGAATGGCACATTAAATAAGAGCAAAAGACATCCAGATGTGTGGCAGTGTTGTGTATGTGTGTGTGCAGACACCGACAGCAGCAAGGTGACTTAACATCATCACGCCCACACAAACCAAACAGGTTTTGCAGAGAACTGACAGAGAACTTGGCTTACAAGGGTAAGAAGAAGAATTTAAGGCAAAGAAATGAGAATTAAAATGCTGATGGTTGTCAGCAGGAGTTCTGTTACCTCACGCTGTTGGATTACATAAAGCTCTATACGAGTCTACAGTAGAGCTGTTTGGTGGATCATCCTGCATGTAAGGAAATGGGAAATGTATGTTTTTTTTTTAGTAATGCAAGCAGGAGTGCACATAAAAAAAAAAAACAAAACACAAAAAGCCTCTCTGCTGCTCCTCTTGCAGGAATTAGAGATGTTCCATCTGTGGCTGAAGAGCGTGCAGTGGTTGAGATTAGCATGTAAATGACTGGTTTTTCACCGGGTCCAGCTGCTCTCAAGGACACGCAGTCCCCGTCACTTTAGCATGGAAACACACATTTGGAAAAGCGACTGGAGCAAAGTGGAAAAAGGAAGTAAGATGGCAGATTTGAGCGGTTCACCTAAGTTTACCAGTTGTTCAAAATGATGCAATCAGACAGAATTTCACATCTTTTTTTGTCGTAGTAATTTAAAGACTTTTAGTTATATATAATTTTCTTTAGGTATAGGCTGGAGGATGCTTATTTGATGGTACTGAATGTTTTGTATGTCACAATGGTGTGTGGGGTTTAAAATAAAGTATTAGTCCTAAAGTGTCCTTAAATTAATCTATTTATCTTTCTTCTTAAAGGAACTGTTGGAACACCCTAACATCCTTCTGTGGTGAACAGCATAAAAACAATACAACAGCAATACACACCCTAGACAACGTCTTTCATTATTATGATATTGCAGCTTATTGTGAGTCAAACCCACATAAACTTCCATAAATAATCACCAGGACAGACTTAACCTACAGCAGAAAATAGTTCTTGTCAAATGCTGAAATTATTCTCATCAGAGTCGTGTGTTAAAATATAACCGTCCAGCTGCTTTAGGAACCCACTTGCATTAGAAATGATCTTTTTCAGACACTCCTCTAAAACTATGAATGTGTGAAGTTGCTTAACCGACAAAGAATTATCACCAAACTATGCACCCACCCTCAGGAGCTCTTGTTCTAGTGAGATATTAATCTGGTTAATAGACAGATATTGTCTTGGATCAGTAGAAAACTAAACAGAAGTAGAGCTTTAAAAAGAGCAAATGTTGATTTATAAAAGCAGGCAGAAGCTCAAAACGAATGAAGCTGCATGGCAACTGCTGACTGTAACTTCACTCTATCGGCTTAAAAGTGTGTGTTTACAGCCTTTCTTATTGTTATGAATGAAGCACCAAGACTATGTCTGCATTACCGTTTGTTGACTGCAACAAGGACTCATACAGCTTGACAAAAATACTTTTCAAAAGAACCTTTTTTTTTTTATCTAAATGACAAGTTAGGACGAAACATAGCAAAAAAGGCCATGCATTTAAACCATAATCAAAAGGAAGGGACCAAACTGCCAAAACACCACACTATTAAATCACTGATGCATCTACTGCTTATCTGACTCATAACCCAGCAACCAGATAAGGGTAGAGCTGGCTGTGGAAATGGTTGGAAAATAAGGGAATACCATAGAAAACCACACCAAACCACGGGTTGAAAACATGGCTATAGTGTACTGTGGTAAAAACTGTGGCTTAGCATAAAACTTATTAAAATGTGGAAACAAAATTAACTATTGCTGTATTTCATGAGACTTGTTGGGATAGGCTCCAGATTCCCCACAGCTTTTAACTGGAACAAATGGTTCAGAAGATGGATGGATGGTTGAATGGATGGATGGATGGATGGATGGATGGATGGATGGATGGATGGATGGATGGATGGATGGATGGATTTCATGAATAGGTGCCTATAATGAATGTCAGTATTGCTGCACTTTAAGACGATTATTGGCATTATTGGTGGCTACATCTGACTTTTATAGACCACAAATAAGAATTTAAAAAAACAAATGGATCAATAGATGTTTCATGACTTCACTTGACAGAAACAAAATATTAATTATCAGGATTATCTTGAACTTTTCAGCCTTTTCAAATCCTTCAAGAAAGCAAGTTTGTCACAGTAAGCAGGAGCGTTAGTAACAGTTCATGCGGAGCAGCAGCAGTGGAAATTGGAGTGTTTACAGATATAATCATGTAGGAGGGTTTGTTTGTTTTGTGCAGATCATAAAAAGATCCAATTAGAATAAACCATCAGTGACTATTCTAACAGCAGAGTATGGACCACGGGCACTTTGTTCATTTACAAAGAGATTACAAGCCAATGCCTCCATGAGAGGTATTTCATGCTAATAATTTTAGATGTACTGCTAAATATCCTAACATGATGTGACCTATTTCTTGTTCATTTTGGGTTATTCTGTCTTGCAAAGAAATAAAACCCTGTGAAGAAATGAACTCGCTGACCCGTGCAGCTTTGTAAGGAGATGCAGGGTGAGGCAGGAGGGAGCTGTTATGTAAGCCTGAGCAATGCTTGTACACAGTGTGTGGTCCTACACTGCCAAGATTTGTATTTTACCAGCAGTAACTAATGCCTCCTGTTGGAGTATCCCCCAATGAGGCAACTGTTGACAGGCTGATCTGAAATCTGATTGGTGCTTCATGAACACGAGATCAAGATAGGAATCAATGCACTGCAGGTCAAAGGTTAATATTCGAAACAAAAAGAGACTGTTTGTATTTAAAGTAGTGAATTGACAGAGGCTGGAGGAGGAGGAAGAGTAGGAGGAGGAAAATCTACACAAGAGTGGGAGAGGTTGAACATAGAGCAGGGTATGGGTTAATATAGTCAAGAGGGATGGAGGTCAGAAGGACAGGAGGGAGAGAGGGGGGGTGCTTACGGAAACAGGACCCAGAATGATGGTTGATGCAGGATCCAGTGTTTCCTCACACCTGTGCAGTGGCATGGGGGTGTCGGTGTGTAGGTGAGCATCTATGAATAGACGAGTGAGGAGAGTGGGAGCAAGGCTCACACGCTGCTGCATTCACAGGAAGACATTCAGAAGGTTTACGCACGTCTCACAAAGCAGCCCACGGCCAAAGAGCACCACCATTTCCATCCACGTGTGTTTCCGGGGATACAGTCTGAGAATCCGTCCACTCCAAGCTGTGCTTTCAATGTTTTTTTTTTCCCCCCAATCATTGTCTATGAAACAAGCGTGTAGGAGCGCACTGCGTCATCCCACCTCCAGCATGTGACCCGGCTGACAACCTGAAATGTTTGATAACACATGTTGTATCACAGCTTAAAGTTAAGTATGTGTTGTTGTTTTTTTTTCTGTTTTACTCCCATACTTCCCACCACGCTACTTCCACAACCAGCCTCACTGGTTTTCCACCACGAGCTCGAGTCTCCTGCTGCTTGGCAACAGCGTGGACTGCCTGTGTGGGCGTTTGGCATTGAGTGCCAGCCGAAAGCACTGGC
>NC_136622.1:31497358-31582358 GCF_933228915.1 Telmatherina bonti
ACCACTGCTGCCTGGATCAGAAAG
This sequence comes from Telmatherina bonti, assembly GCF_933228915.1. Taxonomy (NCBI): domain Eukaryota; kingdom Metazoa; phylum Chordata; class Actinopteri; order Atheriniformes; family Telmatherinidae; genus Telmatherina; species Telmatherina bonti. The sequence goes on from NC_136622.1 coordinate 31,497,383, forward strand.
ATCTACATTAGTTATTCATTGTTGCATTTAACACCCACATAAATAACTAATATGTGCTTCTGTCTAATGACTAAGTCCTCCCAAAGGGATGAGGAGAAGGTTCCAGAAGAGGCAGGCAGCAGAAGAAAAGACAGCTCGAATTGATGAGGGATTTAAGTAAATCTGAATCAAGCCTTAGTGGTAGAACTGGGAGGATCAGAAAACAGAGAGCAAGCAGAATCCAGTAACAACTACAGCCGTAATTGTGCGTTAAAATAAATTTTTTTTTAAAAAAAGTACATATTTCAAAGGCTGCGACAGTTTATTTCACTGTGTACTTTTTCCACATGAGTTACCGCCTACTCCCAAAGCTCAATGCTTCCAGAACAAAAGCCAACTCTTTATCTGTTATCCGCGTGTGCGTGGTTAAATAAAAAGCAAGGACAGATGCACTTGTTGTTTGCCAAAGCCGCCTGTGCAGCAGCCCTATGGCTTCAGGTCTCTCTTCAGTTAATGGGGAAGGAGAAGGAAAAAAAAATGAATAAAAAAATCTTCCTCTCTCAAGTTTTCCTCGGCGTACCTTGCACGTTGATGGAGACTGTTGCACAAATCATCGTTTCTGCGAGCAAAACATTACACCCAGCATGATGAACAGCCGGAAGCACTTATCACTTTACCCATAATCCTTCAGTACTGTATAGATTTTCTTATGGTGTTTTATTGAAATATCCTCTCTTAGGTTTAGTCCCATTAATCTGAGGATTATCTCTGATGACTAGAAAGACTTCTGCTCCACACAGCCTGTCATTATGTGAGCTTAGCATATAAATGCACTGTCAGACTTCAGATACTATGCAGACTGTGGTTTTCCCTGCAGTTTTGAGTAACTCGGGACAAAATTACTGACAAACAAAATGACCTGCAGCAACGTCTCAGTAGTGGAAACGGGCAGACCTGTGCTTGAAAGGAGACTTACTTTCTGCGCAAGCTGGAGCTGGCGTTGGTGTCTGTGCTGTCAGTGCGTTCAAGCCGGTCTCGGTCTGTGGTGGAGGAGCCGCAGGAGAGCCCTCGCGTCAGCCTGGTGTGGCTTCTCCTCTCCCTGCTGGGTGCTGGAGTTGTGGCTGATCCGGTTGTCACCTGAGATGTTGAGCTGCTAGCATTCCCACCAGCCCCGCTGCTGTGGTGGATGGGGAGTGACAGGGGCTGGCTGTGGTCGTGGTTCTGCTCTGGGGTGTCCGATCCAGGGGTTCGCGGGGTGCGATCCTGCCTCAGGTCCTGGTTTTCTTGGCTGACCTTGTCCAGCTGGCCCTCCAGCTCCTCGATGCGTCGACGCTGCGTCTCCAGGAGCTTGGCCTGACTCTCAATGATGTTGTTGAGCTCCAGGAGGTACTCCACTGCCCTGTTGGGGCTTTCTGGGTTGGTCTCCATGGTAAGATCCCTTCCTCTAGGGAACCACCAGCCACAATTTTTGACCCCGTGGGGTCGAGATCCACCCCCCCCACCAGCCCAGATGAGTTGGGGGGAGGGAGGGACCAACGAAAGCTTTGCTGAAGTTTAACTATGAGCTTTGAAGGTTCAGAAACAGGGAAGTCACGGAGGTGAAAAGGTTGAGGATTGCAGAAAAAACTACATATCCCCAAAGATGAGGGCAAAAATGAGCATTATAGCATCTTAGGAGCCTTTAAAGACGTTGCAAAGCCATGAAAACTCTTTACAGCTTAAAAAGAAGCTCATGATGAAGTTGACTGAATTTCCAGCCATTCTGACATCAACATGTAGCAGGACAAGAGTTTGGGGTGTCATTACAAACTATTTATTCAGCTATTATTATCAAGAATAGGGGAGGGATTGGCAAGAGGCAACAAGTATTGTCTAAATGGGGCTTTAAAATGATACATCTAATTTAAATAACCTTAATTACTAATCAAAATATAGCCATATATACAGCAATAGAGTGGATTTTTATTTATCATCCTCTACCTGGTGACATATCCTGCTTTATGGCTTTAAAAACTATGTATTTAGCTTCAACTAAATTGAAGTAACTCTTTCCTTAACATTCATGGGGAAAGGGGTGAGGGGTAAATGGGGGATGATGCTGGGTATGATTTCCCACTTATTACCAGGCGCTGTCAATCATTACATAACACACCAAATTCTGCTCCCTCCCACGCTGAATGTCCAAGCAGCCCATCGTCGTCGCTTTCAACCCATGGTTTAAGGTGTCTTTAAAGTACAGAAAGTAAGCAGAGGTGGCTTACGAAGTTCATTCATTAAGTCCAAATCCTCCAAAACTACATCCCAGTGTTTTACGTTCAGATCCCAAAGTGCGCGTGTGCGCGCTGCTTCATCCGAGAATAAAGCTGATTTAAGTCACGCATACACGAAGACTGATGTTGGCTGGTAGAAGTTGTCACCTAAACACCGCCAGGAATATTGTTTACAGTCCTGCAGTCTCACAACCTGCTGGGATGAATCCTAAAAGTGGACTTTCGTGTTTTTGCCGCTCTGAAATCGGTCAAAACGAGCTTGTAGTTTCCGTTTCTACTTATCTGGGCTTTCAAGCTCGTCAGGTTGTCACTCCACGTAGAAACGCCGCGGTGGGTTTCCTCTGAAGTGGCGCAGAATATGAGAGATTTCGCTCCTTGTGCGTCTGAACTGCAGCGATGCTCGCGGCGTCTCCCGTGTTGAGCGCCTCGTCGTCATTTAATGGTGAAGAAACGAAACTTCCGGTCAGACCTTTCAAAATAAAAGCATCATAATGCAAAGCGTTGAAGTCAGTTCCAGCTTTCATTAAAAACATATAAGTAGGTGAAGAAAAAACACCTAATAACACTAATATTAGAAGGAGTAAAAAAAAAAAAAAAAAAAAAGTGATAAAAAACAGATGAAACAAAGGCTTATTTTATTTTGTTTTTTGGCAGCTGCAGGTACAAATCACAATTTACTTGGCAATGAATGAATAAATAAATAAATAAATGTACACAGCTCAGTCTGTGATGGTAAATTTAAAAAAAAAATTAACTAAAACACAAATAAAAAGTAGTGTTGTTGTGGTGGAAATAGTGTAGTTCTAATATGTTACTCCTTTATTAAGCTTCTTTTATGTAGTTCATTCATTTTCTGAACTGCTTAATCCAATTCAGGGTCATGGGGAAGCTAGAGCCTATCCTAGCTGGCTTTGGGTGACGGACAGGGTACACCCTGGACTCCAATGGGCAATTTAGACTAACCAATTAACCTAACATGCATGTCTTTGGATGGTGGGATGAAGCTGGAGTACCTGGAGAGAACCCACGCATGCAAACTCCACACAGAAAGGCCACTGACCAAACCCCTCCCAAGCCAAGGATCAAACCAGTGACCTTCTTGCTGTGAGGCCACAGTGCTAACCACTGTACCACCGTGCAGCCGTACTACTTTTATGTAGTACAAAATATATATTCTGCATAGTTTAGAGTAGTTCAGAAAGCTTGCTTTAGTAGGTTCATGCATAAAACTGAATGTTCTGTTCAAGGCCTGTTTCAGCTTTGACTGCTGTCATCTTAAAGCTGGCAGTTGTTTTGACCGGTGCTGCCAGGCAAAGGTTATTTGTGTCTGCCTAAAGATCGCTGTAACACCCTGAGCAGGGGCAGAGTGTTTGAGACCTCTCGCTCGCAACATCTGTACATGGTCAATAAATTGAACAGAAAACAGTTGATTTATAGATTTATTTCTCATCGGATAAATTCCACGACAGTTGTCTGTTCTGCTTCAGCCTTTTCTGAAAGTCGTATCTTCATTTTCTTTTGTAAGCAAATTTTTGAAAATGTTTTTGTGTTTCTGAAATACATTTTTGTTAAGATTTTTCTAAAATATCTTTTAAATGTTTTTCTTTTGTGTCAATTAAAGAATCACAGCTACAAGAACATGCAAACTCCATCACTGGGTAACTGGCAAAGATGTCCAATTCTTGTGCTCAGTTGTTTTAAAAGGATTGCTCCAACGGCTTGTTGTCAAGTTCTGCAAAAGCTGAAGATGAAGATGTTACACACCTAATACCTGTGGACCATTTAGGACCAAATCGCTGCATTATTAAAGCCATACGGCTGGAAAAGTCACATTTACATCAGGGGAGAAAAGGTGCAGGTGGTCGCAAACTACAAATACCTGAAAGTTCACCAAAGGACTAGACAAAAAAAATACAACAAAAACTGTATCATAAGGGGCAGTGCAAACTGTACTTCTTGATCAAGCTGAAATATGTCTGTACGAAAATGTTGCATAATCTTCAATAAGTCTGTTATGGAAAGTACGATATGCCTTCCAGCCATCTGATGGTGGAGCAGTTTCAGAGCAAGAAACTTAAATGTATTTTTTATTTTTGAAAAAAATCACTACAACATAGCAATTTATGTAAGAAGTTTTCCATTTATAAAGTCCATAAGGAAATCAGACCAACTGATCATGTGCAACCAGCAAATCACAATTAAACGACTAAACTTCAGATGAAATAAATCATTTTAGGTAAGATTAACTTAGACAAACCAATCCTTCAGAAAGCTTCTTGCCCCCTTAAAGCTGACATACCATGCCAGTCCTTTACCCCAGAATCTTCCAGGACTGATAATCCATTTAATAAAAAATGGATTCTTCAAAGCAGGTTCTGTATTAAACAAGTTCAATGATTTACTTTCCCCACACAATCATGCATCACACCTGCCATTTAAACAGCAAATTTCTCATTTGTCAAACAATGAACATAAGGATCTGTTTCACTCTGAACTGAACCAACTTAACTATTCTGTTCAACCCACAGAGAACAGATGATTTGGAGGCAGATCTTAGCATTCATAAAAACAGATCAGGCGCATGATTATTTTATTTTGAAGGTACTGCTGGAATCTCGTTTAAAACGTCTGTAACTTTACATACCACGGTATCTGCATGCACAGGTAGGTAAAAATCACTGCAAAATCCAAGTCAGTCGCTTTTGTGGTTTATTTAGTTGTGTCAAATCTGCAGCTGAAATGTTATTGCATGTGAATATTGGCATGATTCTTATTTATTTTTCATGTTGGCTTTAAGCTGAGATGCACAGAAGGATGCAGCTCAGGATGACACGTGAAAAACAGAGCTCAGAGCGATGTTATTTTTAGTGGCAGTGCTTAAAAGCTCATATCTGAACCGAAAGCTGGAAACCCACTCACTTCTCTGTATGTGTGTGTGTGTGTGTACGCATAGTAACACACACACAGGTGATGTTTCTGGAGAGTGGGAAAGTAATAGACTGAACAGTGAGCTGGGAGAATGGGGAAATCCATGTTCGCTCTCTTTTAAAAAAAAAAAAAAAAAAAAAAAAAACCAAAACAAAACAGGTTTAATAACTGATTTGAGGGAATGAACAGACTTTGCTGCGTCTCATTTATCTGCAACTATAAAGTCTTCACACTAACAAAAATTTCCCTCATCTGCCATTAAAACTATTTCAAATTCCTCTGTTCACACACATCCACGCACACCAACCTAAAAATCATCTACTCTGTTGTCTATATTTTTGCTGCCATCTGCTGTCCATTATTGTGATTTTAGTGACTCTCCAAAAAGCAATAAGAAGCAGAAATCCATGACCAAAGCAAGAAATTGGTTCAGCAGTTTATTTGCATTTTACAGTTCAGCCAAAAACAGTCCTCCTTTAAGAAATGAACCTTTAAAAAAAAGAGGATTAGCAAACTTTATAAAAACAAGTCTTACATATTGGCTACCAAGCTACACTATGTGGTCACTTGTTGGATTATACAGTTTGTTTCATTTGGTCACTGTACTGTTATTCTGGGCTGCACAGCAAATGCAAACAAAAGGAATGGGCACACCGATACAGTTCTGTGGTTTGTTCCCGTGGGTAGAAACGAATAATTGACTGGTAACAAATAACAGTCTGCGTCTCCGAATGCCGCCATAAAATATCAACATAATATTGCTTTGACATTTAAATAATATGAATACACTTTGCATTATGAAAATGGCGTGAAATCACTCTGTAGCTTATCTTCCTAATGGCTTATCCAGAGCAAAGTATCTGAAAACCTGAGTTTATCAAAAAAGATCATTTTATAGAAAAATAACATCTCACAGTATCCATTCAGCTCGAGTCTTGATCATTTGTCCAAAACAGGCAATTTAAAAGAAGAGAAAACAAAAAAGAACAAATTAAAAAGAAAAAAAAACATGATTTATATCTCAACGCTCAGATTCTATAGTTCCTTTATGTTGACTTACAGTAAGGGCCTTTTCTTTCTTTCTTTTTTGTCCTTTTTTAAATTTTTTTTGGCATGGTTGAAAAGACTAAACTACTTACCCACCTCTAGTATTAGACACCTCAGAGCAAAGGTTTTCACAGTAAGAAAAATCAGCGGTTAGGATAAAGTGGTTCGTTACCAAGGCAACCGTATGTGGCACGATGGGCACAGCACTCTCAAGAATCTAGATAGTGGTTTTTCTTCTGACCCCACATACACAATATTAACAGTACTGGAAATATGCACACCAGATGCATATTTTTGGCATCTTTTGCTGATTTCTGAAGTTAGGTACAACACAGAGCATCCACACCACACTCAAGCAGCTTTACGAAACATTCATTTATGACTAGGGCAGATACTACCAGTGTATTTAGTCTGTGTTTACATTTTGAGCCTTCAGGAAAGCTGGGTACCAATTTTCACGCTATTCTTCATCACAAAATGATAAATGATAATATGAACAGTTAACTTCTGTACGTAATATATAGATAGACTGCATATATTTAAATATTTAGACTTATACAAATCAGGATATATTATTTACAATATGCTCTGTTACATAATTCTCTACAAATATTGACAGAATATAGATTTCACACCTGCTTCTGAAAGGGATTTGCATGATCACAATCGAATTTCTACTTATATGCAATAACATTACAAGTTGAGGCAAGTGTCCACAGACTGTAAGACAAAGAAGATACAATACAAACATGTTACACCGACTCCATTCAGACCAGAACGGGCGTAGTGCAGTGGATTTGGATGGCTGATAGTCTCGGACTGCTGCATTATTATTGCTCAGTATCTCAGTGAGGTATAAGTCTATGCAGTGTCGGCGAAAACAGTCTGAATCACCACGGAGAAGCGGACAGGAAAGTAGGAAAAGTACTGAAAATGAAAAGTGCAAGCCGAGGAGAACGAAACAGCGGCTTGGAAGGACATTTATGTTTGCCAGGAGAGAGATGATACTCACGAGTTAAAATGGAATTTAAATGTCAGCCAGAGATCAGCTGCAAAAAGGCACAAAGAATATGACTTCTACTGTGGATATATCAAAGTGACTCGGAGAAACGGTGGAGCTGAAAGCAAGTAGAGGTCTAAACACTGTGAAACAGAGTCGGATGCAGTGTCGTTCTGCTGCTGCATGCATAATTTTCAATTAAAAGTTAAGAGACGGAGCTTCTTCCTCTTCTCTGTCCTGTCTGACTCTTGGGCCGCGTGTTCCTCTCTACGTCCTGAACCAGCCTCTGCTCGCTGGGCATGAGCCAGGGGCCTGGCAGCGCCCCGGCCCTCTGCCTGCCTGCCAGAGAGAGGCCTGAGATGCTGGCAGCAGACACGCTGCCGTCAGATTGGCTGCCTCCAGACTCTGACTCATCGTCCCCAAGCTGCTCTACAGACATTGCGGAGGTAAAGAGGGAGAAGGGCTTCCTCCGTGACCCCGGATCCATGACAGCAACACCTGGTAAAGGCCTCTCCAAGCGCATGGACTGTGCATCATCGTCTTCTTCGCCGTCATTCAGATTGGAAGCTTTTTCTTCATGCCTGTCATCGTCCCATAACGCCTCCTGCTCGCTCTCGAGTCCCTCGTCTCTCTTCAGCCCCCTGTACTCTGCTGTTACGTCCCAGTTTTCCTCAGCCTCGACCCCCTGCTTGTGTTTTGGTCTGGGAAGCCTTAATGTTGGACTTGGAATAGGCAGGAAAACTTCCTCCTCCACATTCTCCTCTGAATCCTCTCTTTCCTCCGCCTTTTCTTCCGCCCTCTCCTCAGCAGCAGGTGTTTCCTGCTGTTCCTCCTGCTCATACTCCTCCCTGTCCTTTTCCTCCCTCCTGCTTTGCCTCCCTTTACCTCTGCTCCTCCCTCTGACTCTTACCGTCTTCCTTCCCCTCACTGTCCTCTTATCTGTGTCGCTGTCGTCATCGTCCCTGATGGCATCTCTGGGTAAACTCTGAGACCTCGTCTTTCTCCTCCCACTCCTGCCCCTGCCCTCCTGAGACCTGTCTTCCTGCTCAGAGACGGGACTTTGTAAACGTACGTGCTCTCTTGCCCTTGAGCCTTGTGTTCTTCTTCTTCTTCTCCTTTCTCTACTCCTCCTGCTCGTCCCTTTCCCCGTCTCGCCTTCGTCCGACCTGCTTCTCCTCTTCTTCTCGGAACTGCGCCCCCTCCGTCTGGCGGAGTTTACTGCAGCCAAACCCTGCTCCTTGGGGTTGTACGGGAGGGAGGGGGAGGTGATTCTGTACTTATGGCCTGGACACACATTAAGCAGAGAGGAGAGAGGAAAAAAAACAGATTAAATAGGAAAGCAAGAGACAAGGAGACCAATATATGTGGTAGAGAGCATTACATAATCTGTCTAAATTAAAATCTATCAAAAGGGTTTAACAAGGTGTATTTAAGATAGTTTGTTTTAACAGCTTTACCATTTAAATGCAATTTTCATTAGCAATACAACACACAACTGATGATAAGTTTGCTCTATGATTGCACAGTTTGCAACGCTGCATAGTTCTACCCTGAAGCACGCTGAAGAAAAACTAAGTTTGGTGAGAAAAATGCGTATCAACCTTGTTTTGCTAGTAAAAAATAGCTGATACTGTGAAGAGGAAATCCAACACAGGCTTTACTCGCGGTTATTTGTTAAGGGGATGTAGAGAGACAGAAAATGGGAGAACTAACAGGAACCATTACCAACCGCATATTCTCTGTCCGTCCAATGACATAGAAGCAAGGCTCGCCTAGCTTGGAGTTGGTCATACACAGAGACAAACTGGAGAGCTCCACTGATAGTCGAAGAGAAAAAAAAGACATGGAAGAGAGGAAACAAGGGGAGTGGAGGGAAACGTTGGAAAGGGGAAATGATGGAAAACCAAGGCAAGGCAAATGTGGAGGGAAATGTGGGAATATTAAAAAGAAAAAAAAAAAGATTTAATGAGCCAAAGATGAGATGGGTTAAACCAGACACATGTTAGTTAGACTCAGTTCCACACAGTTAAAAGAGGAGAGAAGATAGCACCCATAAGAGATTTACATGTCATGCAAAAAAGCTTCCAATATTTGATTATCTTACTTATCTCAGTGCTTTTGGCTTTTCTTTGGCTTACCATAGTCAGGCACGTAACCATTTCCTCTTTTGAGGACCAGGTGGATGCGGTGGCCTCCTCTGCGGATCTGTTCGACAGCCTGGCTGTGGGTCATTCCGGCCGTACTGTCCCCATTTATCTCCACAAGCTGATCGCTAACCTGCAGCCGAAACATCTCTTCAGCCGGTGTGTCTCATTCTCATTCATTCACCATTCAGTAGATAAAGAGAATGTTTCCTTCGCCACAACCTCACAGTGGCACTAAATCACTAAAGAATTCATCCTGGTGTAATCCTAATAAAAAAAAATCCCCACATGATTGTTTTTTGGACTTAACTTTCATTGTTTCTCGTGTTGTGATTTGGTTTTTAAGGCTTTCAGGGGTTCAGCTTTCATCCGACTTCTGAACATATTATAAAAACAGAATAACATATGCGCCTCATACATTTAGAAGTATAAAAAGAACGCCATTTGCAGCTCTATTTATCAACCGAGAATACTTGAAATGCCCTTTCAAAGTAATGTTATGAGTCATTTCAAAGAGGAGCTGCTTCACAGCGTCAATGAGACAGAGCTGAGGTATATTTACTTCATAAAATAAGCTTCAAAATGCATAAAGCAGAAGAGACTTGCCTGCATCTTCTGGCTCCGTGAAGCGGGGCCCCCCTCCATCAGTCCAAGGACATATAGACCCATATTGTACTCACTGCCCCCTCGGAGGCTGAAGCCGAAGCCTGAGGGCCCCCGATCCAGATCCACGCTGTAATACCTTGAGTCACGCTGGGGGACGAGGGCAGAGAGAGAGAAAAAACGATGACTCATTAGCATCGCTGCAGGATTATTGAGCAGGAGTAAAGTGAACAACATAAACATACCTTTGGACGTGACCTCTGACCTTTTCTGCTTCTGTGACCATGGTCATGATCTGTGGTTTCTGTAAGGTTTGAAGAGTCTGAGAGGGACAACGATTCAGGTTAGGATTGTTTATTAAAAGCGTGCTACACAGTAGTTTGTGTGTTTTGTGTGACCGGGTGCTTACAGGTGCTGGGACGGGGGACAATGGTCAGGCGTAGAGTATTTCCTGCTCGACGAAGAATCTGAGCAAGCTCCCTGTGAGGCAGAGTCACCACTGGTCGTCCCTCTACGGCCTCTAAACGATCTCCGGGCCGGATCTGACCGCTCTTTGCTGCAGGGCTGCCCCGCCGTACGGTTACAAACCGATGGGGAAGAAGAGATGCAGCTGAAAGTAGGAAAAACAAGACAACAAACATCAGGTAAACCAGGGGTGGGAAATTTGAATTGAAAATTGGGATTTTTTTTTTTTTTGCTTTCACAATTTTAAAATCGATTTTTTTTTTTTGTTTAAAAAAATCTAATTTAAAAAAAAAAAAAAAAATCCATTGTAAAATTTTTGTCGTTTTTAATGTTTTATTTATATTTTTACTTGTTTTCTTGGGCCTTATAGCAGCAGAATGATGGTCTGGCTACTGTGTTGTTTTTTTACTGACTGAAATCAAGGAAAATGACGTGCAAAAAAAAAAAAGTTTTATACATTTATTTTGTTTTTATTCTACAAAAATGAGCAATATCAAAGAATTGTGAGAATCGCAGTTTAAACTGAATCAGCACTCAAAAAACTGGAATCGAATCGGGACAAAAGCATATTGTCACAGCCGACTCTATAAAGTTGCATCAACACTTTATTGTAAAATCTGTCCTTTTACTTGAGGGTATTGAGTAATAATTGGCATTTAAAGTCAGTGAATCTAAAAGAAGGAAGGTTCTGGCACGCAGCACAATTCCTAAAACAAGCGATGATTAAGCACCAGATTGTTTTTGGCGAGGTTTCCCTGCTGAATTACTTCTTACACCTCCCCCACTGTCTCCTTGAAGCACTCTCCTCTTCTCCTTCATCTTCCCATCTATCAGCCTATCTCACCATCGGCTGACACGTCGGCAACAGATTTTCGCTGTTTAACAATTTGTCTTTCACTACAAGAACAAAGTGTCACGGAACGCAGGCCTTCCAGCAATATTTTCCGTCCCGAATCTGTCAAACTGCGTACAACAGGCAGAAGATATTTACACTTGCGTTGATACAGGGTCAGTGTTTCTCACATTTAGCCCCTCCCAGATCCACTAACTTGCAGACTTTACTTAATTTACCTATGTGTGTGTTGACACCATATAGTATGATTTTTCCCCTTATGTATGGGAAAATTCTGCCTATCATACCTTATCCTCAACGCTGGTCGCACTCATCAGCGGCAATACACCGCAATGAATAAAACATGGAAATGAGGTCTCAGATGTTTTAAAAGTTTTAAAGACAAAGAAGTTTAAGCATCCACCATCATGTACGCAAATTGTTTATCCTTCATCCGATGAGATTACTCGCATATAAACTCGACTCTGATCAGCATCTGAAGTGGATGAAAAAGATATTGAGCAGCTTAGAATTAAATTTTCATTCAGTAATCTCCTCAAGCAATAAATAAATAAAAAAAGCTTCATATAATTTTCAGCTGCCTCTGTCTGCTGAGACACTTAACAGCCCTTCCTCCATCTTCATTTTAGTCAACTCTGTTACTCCTTCTCTGACCTCGCTTTGAGAGCATGCAGTATTTTGGTGACAGCTGGCTCCTCTAGAGTCTTGCCAATGCCCTTACATAACCCCATGGGCAGCAAAAACATTTTGAGACTCATTTAGCTGAGGTACAAAACACTCTTCAGATCCTTCTTAAGTAAAAATAGCGCATTTAAATTAAGTTTTTTTGTGAAAAAAATAAGGGCTTGTTGAAATCGTAACGAGGTAGTGAGGAATATGTCGTAGCAGAGGAAGTGCATGTCACACAGGATGATGATTCAGATAAAAAGGCACAGCCTATAAATCAGAGCCCAGAGACATCTCCAATCTGGGCCTAATCTGGGTGACCCAGGCAGAAACAGCAATCAGGTCAAATCAAAGCCAAGGCAGCTTTGGAGATAGTCTTCTTATCATGCATAATACATCAACAAACACATGAATACACACGCACACACGGTCCCATTGTGCAGACACACATGCACAGTGACTCACATGCTGAGAGATTGGGACAGATATACTTGGTCACAGATGTACAAACAGACACGCTAAAACTACACGCAGCTGCATCCAAATGGAGCGCTTTATGCTGCAGTGTTTTTTTTCTTTCCCCTGGCTCTCTGTGTTCTCCTGTCCACAGTAATCCCACTGCGGTATGCATGCCCAGCAGCCAGCCAGCCAGCCAGCCTCTGACACGCTGCACTGATCAGCGCTCAGGAGAGGTAGCTGCCCTCCCTGCTCGCTCCCTGCAGCCATCATAAAATCCCCGATCTGCAGCATAGATGAAGCAGCAGGCGTAGACGTTAACACAACAGCCTGCAGACGTCAAATGCAACACGCAAGTTGGAGAAAATGCAGGCCTTCAACGGATTCCTGACATAGTAGCGTGTGTGCAAACATCCCTACTGAGCTACAGCTAAATTAACTGGACTTACTGCCTTTATGTTTCATGTATGACTCACACAGATCTGCTCCATCAATACATTGTGTCGGATACTAATGTCCCTCTCATTTATTGGTGCATCAGTCAGCATTACCGTAAAAACAGGCACGTCACATACGATATCTCTCACAGCATCAGCACCATCAGCTGACGTGCACAACATGTGAAGCAGTGGATCTAACTTTCAAACTGTCAACACACATGACCGAGCAAACTTTGCAGCGTGACACAGAATCTAAAAGCTCCAGCTCCTGTGCAGAGCTAAATGCACCAAACTCCCCACAAGTCCAGGTAGAAAGAAGAGGAAATAGTTACGTTTAGAGTCCTTCACAGTTTTCAAAGCAGACTGTAGTCTCTCCAGCATGGCTCTTTAATTAGCATCCACAAAAAAAAAAAAGACCCATAAAAAAATAAAGAGAAAATCTTGTTCCGGATTTAGCAGCTTGATGGTTGTTGAGAGTTTCATGGAGGAGCTGAAACACGGGTTGCTTGTCCCCTCTGTTGCTCCGCAGCAAGGGGGATGTTCAGTGTAGCTTTTCTCTTAAGCATTCGGAGGGTGATGGAGGGAGTACGAGGTAAGAGAGAGTCAGGCATGCAAGAGAGGAACAGAGAGAGAGAGAGAGAGAGAGAGAGGGAAAACGAGAGAGGGAGAGGGGGAGAGTTTTAATCTTTTGAAAAACCAGACTGGACGCTTCTACTGCAGAGTACAAGGGGTGTGAGGCAGAGAGTGGGAGCGAGCTCATTAGATGAGAAAGACAGATGAGAAAAAGAGAAAGAAATAAGGAAATAATGGAAATAATGAGAAATGGGGGGGCTTTATGTAGACGGAGGGTTATGTGCAGGGAGGGTCTTTGTGCTGCAGAGACAGGCAGACTTACAGCCTTAATCTCACAAAAAAAACAACAAAAAAAACCAGCCAAAAACACACGCTATCTTAGACCATAAAGCAAATTGAACTGCATCAAAGGGGGGGGGGGGGGGGGGGGGGGGGGGGATAGAGGGGGGGTTCATACATCATGCAAATGCTGCAGTCAACCAGATAGTCATAGTGTAAGCATGGCACCGAATGGCGATGGGAGCAGAAAGGAAGAACTTAAACAAGCTGAATGTTGTGTCAAGTCAAAGAGCGAGGGCAGCTGATGTGATGGTTTCAGTAAAAGGTCATTCTGCAGGAGACGTTTAAGCTGGGAAAGTGGATTACAAACATCAGAGATAAACCAGCCAATCCGATAACAACAGTAAAACAACCTGCCTATAACTCACAAAAAGCAGCTCTGATCCACTCTGGACAACATTTGGAATTTCACCAGGAATTTGTTTCTTTGCCTTTTTTTTTTTTTTTTTTTTTTTTTTTTTTTTTAAAACAACCTAAATAAATAAGATAACTAGCTAGTTGTATGCCAGCTTATTAACATCTTGTCCAAAATACTTATGAAAAGTGCATTTAAATGAAGCTTTTTATGATTATAAAGACAAGTTTGTACTGCCCAACTTCCTGTTAGCAAGCCAAAAGTGCTCTTCATCATAAACCAGTCTGAAAATAGCAGATGCCAAAACCCATTTCGTTCAACAACGCAAATACAGCAAACATGGAAGCACAGGCAAACGACTGATGATGCATCATGACTCATCTGGTGGCACGTAGCCATGGTGACCACCATTTAATGTGTAATTATCTAATGGTGCTTCTGTCCACAAGAGCATCCAGATGAAACTACTTACTGTGGGCAGGTAACCAAATGGTTGTACTGGGGCCAAAAAACTCCAACTAATGCAGGGTATGTCTGTCCAGATCTATTTCAGACCCCATCGTACAACAAATGTTAACTGCATGGTGATTAGTGGCTCTTACGTTTCCCATTCTCCAGATCCTGAGAGGCGATGACAAACCCAAAGCCTTCTCCTGGCTTCCTCCTCAGCTCCACATCAAACCCACAAAATGGACGATTTTGTTCGCCCCTCTGCTTCTCCAGGCCGGTATCAGGCACCGGGTCGCCGCCAGCGTCATCCTCCAGGCCAATGTCGATCCAGTCCTTTGGCTCCATGGTGAGGGTTACTGGAATTGATTCCAAAAAACTCGTGCTCTGGATCAGAGAGGAATGCGTGGGAATCGGGGAGGAAGGTGTGCTGATGGAGGTGCGGGGCATCGGCAGCACTTCTGGGAGAATAGAGGAGTTGTCTGAGCTGACAGGTGGAGGAGGGGGACGGAGAAGTGGTGGGGGGAGTCTCCGAACAGAGCCAGGGGAGACAGACGAATGGTAGACACCTGGTAATGACAGAGAGACAACAACTTACCATAACTTAATAATAATAATAATTTAACAGCAGCAAGTTTCAGTTATCAACTTATCAAATTTTGTATTTCACCCTGAAACACTGCTATTTTGAATGTTATTTATATTGACTGCACTCTGTCATGGTTGTACTCAGGCATGTCTGTTGGGTGTATTAACTAATGTAATGGATGTAATGACTTTTATAATAATAATAATGATTGTTTAATAATGGAATAATATGCTCTTACAATGTTTTATTTTGTAATTTTAGGGAACATCTGTTAGGGGACAACAGATGGAAATTAGCCTATGGCTATAATCTGGCTTGTTTACGTCTGCAAACTGTACATGACCTTCATTAACTGGCATTGTCCCTTTTAAATAAAAATAAATTGAATTGAAATTGAAAATCAAAAATCACCAAATAGACTGAATGTAAATAGTTTACCTCCCCTGTAAACCAGCAGGACCACTTCCCCTCGTTTGGTGTGCTCCTGCAGAATTCCTTGTATCTATAAGAAAAAATGGAAGTCTATTCAAGTCATCTTCAGAGTTTAGTTGTTTTTTTAATCTTGTAACTTCATTTGTAATTTATTTCATTAATTGATTAATTGAAAAAGTTTATTTGAACATGATGAAATCTAAAAACAAAAACAAGAATAAAAAATGGAAATAAAAGATGACAAAACGTTGAAAAGGAGCAATACAGTATCAATAACAATATTAACCCATAGCAATACAACAGTAGCAACCCAGAATATTAGTAATACCTACATAAAAATAATGAATAAATGAATGAATAAAACTGTTTTAACCCAGTGGTAATGAACTGCAGCTGATGTACTGCTTCTCCATTACCTGAGCAAAGCTGAGACTTTGAATATCAGCCCCATTGATTTTGACAATAGCATCCCCTGGCTGCAGGGAGTTGCACTGCTTCCTGTCCCAGACTCTCTCCACCAGCGTCATCCTGCCTCCCGGACCACCAGCTGTCACGCTGAAACCGAGGCCTCTGTCCCCTTCAGTCTGGGCCAAGGCCACTGGTATCAGCTCCCCTCCGCTGAAACCCCCAACCCCACTGCTCACGCTCATCCCACCAGGAGAGGACACATTGCTGGGACTGGCAGTGGGGCTGGTGTTGCCATGAAAACCATTGAAGCCACGGTGGTGGGGGCTCTCTCGGTTGGAAAGAGGCCTGAGGTGGGAGGTATGTGTTCTGAAGAAGTGGGAGTGTGTGCCGCGGGGGCCGCCGGGGGAAGAAGAGGGTCGTCGAGGCGACTCGGGCAGGGGTAGTCGCGACCCGGGCATCGTACAGGTGGACAGATCGCTTTCAGATGACTTAGATGTTCCGTAGCGTAAGTGATGGGGGGGCGTTGACAGCGAGTTGTTGTTGTGATTACGGATCATGGAGGCCCTGATGAAGAAGTAGAATAAGAATTAAATCAACACTATGCACGTCTTTGCACTTCAGGACCACGTTTTTATTTTACCTGTGTGAACCGATTGCTGAAACAACTTCACTGTCGCTCTGGCTTGCCAGATTTGGGTCAAATGACTGCAGCCTGGCCAAACTTCTCAGCGACCGGGGCGGGTGAATAGGTGAGGGGGAGGCGCTGTTGCTCACGCTGGAGCGTCTGTACGGAGGAGGCGGTCTGGAAACGAAAGACGTGGCGTTCCCATTGGCATCTAGGGTCACACCGGGTTCCATGTAGCTCACGTCGTTGTGCACCCCGTTATAATTAAAGTGCTGGGTCTGGGGCGTGGGTGTACAAAGGCGAGGTAGCTGGTGAAAAGACTGAGGCTGGGTGGTGGTGGGCGGTAGCATGGGGTCGTCGCTGTCCAGTAATCGTGGAGGGGACTGTTTGGGCCGACCGTCAGAGTTGTAGAGCATGGGATACCCCCTTCTAACCTCTATATCCACACTGTGGCCCACAGGCACTGATTTGAGCATCTGTACCACCTCCTTGTGCGACACTCCCAACACGCACACATCATTGACGTACACCAGAATGTCGGCTAAAGGACAGAGAAACACACATATTACATGTTTGGGGCCAATTCTCATGTGCTGCAGTTTGAAGACATGTGATCGGAAATGAAAAACTGTCTGTGTGTGTTTTTGTGTGGGTGTGGAATAATCCAACCAAGTAATCCCCATAAACCAGCCTATTAACAGATATGAACTAGATCAGTCCCCGCAGAGACAGCCTGTGCTCTGGCTTCCTGGAGGGGGAATGTCTGCTTGTATGGGCACAGACATGTGTGGTTGTGAATAGGATGTTACACCACAGTATTTGCAAGTGTTATGACAGCTAGATTATAGCGTTTCCAGCCCTGAGAATTAGGGATTGGGACATAGATTTTGTTTGGTTCATCAGAAAATTCCTGTTATAATCACAAGATGCGATGCTACAACAAGAGCTGCATGGAACACACTAAAACATGCATTTTCCCACAGTAGAACATCCATGTTTTTACCTGTCTTGAGTGCAGAGGGTCCTCTTGATGTCACACTGTAGACTTGAAGGAACTCTCTTGGTCTGCTTCCCCCCACAATGTTGAAACCAAACCCTTTTGTCCCTTTGATCAACTGTGTGTGTACAGGAAAGCCTCTGAGCTCCCCAGGCTGGTCTGTGAACCCTGGCAGTCACAAAAGTGGTAGAAAAAAAAAAAAAAAAAAAAAAAAAAGACAGTGGAAAGAGGGACAGATGGGATAACAGTGATGCTCACCTCCAAGGAAAAGTCTTCCAGGAAGTGAGGATGTGTGTGGAGAAAAGAGTTTAAACTGTCCAGTGTGTTCATACACAACCAACTAGTCGGAGGCGACGGGGTTTAGGAAGGAGGGAAAAGAGTCGTAACGCAGCAGACCAATTGCCAGATGGCTTTTAACGAAATGCTCCACAAACCAAAGCATATGGTGGAGAGATTGCATTAAAAGCAGACTCCATTACGGACTACCAAGTTAAAACTGGCACCATAATCCATTATCTTGACTTCATGCTCCGTACAGTCCTTTTTATGTACTCGTAACGGAAATCTGAGGTGATTTTAAATAGTTTTTATCTCCTACTAACACAGCTCTGCCTCTATCAAAGCTGAAAGAACAAAGTAATACTTGCTCCTAATTCAATGAATAATATCAACTAGTGTATTATTGATGTAAATCCTCTCTCACATGGAGACTATTCTGATCAAAATTACTACTACAACACCTTCTGCTGGTGAGAAATGTGTACTACACTTGCCAGAAACGAGCTGGAATCACAGTAATGTAACTCAGGCTTCTTTCAGCAACGACACAGACATTAGAAACTAGATTATGTTATTGTTATTTCAACAACCGATCATCAGACCAGTCACATGTCATCCTTGTGTCGACCCCGCCAGCCGTTGCAGCAGGCTCTATGCCAGCAGCTCAGAGCTTTAGGCCTTAATCACTTACATGTCTCTGTTCGGCGAAAAGCTCATTCTATCTCATTTGACTCTAACAAGCTGGCTGTCTCTAACTTCCGGGCATGACAAATTTGTAGCTTCATTTAGGCTGTTTAGCATTTCAATATGTTCCTAATGTTCTGATAATCACATGTTGAGAGAGAGAGAGAGAGAGAGGGGGGGGGGGGGGGGGTGATAGAAGGGGGGGGAAAAAAGAAACAAAAGAGGCTCACATTCATTTTTGTAGACTGTCTCCCGGCTTGAGGGTCGCAGACTCCAGCTGGTCCTCTTCGGGCTGCGCCTTGGTGAAACAAAGAGGGGAAGCGGAAGAAAAAGCAACTTTAAACTGGAGTCCTCTCCCAGTGTTTCCAATATGTCACCAATTCACAAGCATTTCTCAACAATGACAAAAAGAAATGTCACTTTTGTAAGGAATATTATTAGCTTTAAAATATTTCATTTCTAATAATCTCCCATTCACACATATATATACCAGTTAAACACAGTGGAAGATCCAACAGCGTGGTGGAAAATGTCTCCTCAGGCCAGTGGAGCTCATCTGTAGACATTTCTGGGAGGGATGTCATCCCTAACGTTTATTTTTTACAAAAATAACAGATATGTGGAAGTAAATGGCCCCCTGATGCCCATCGGCTGCGTAGACACTCATATAAATTACTCTTCTGTAATTTTACCTCTTTTGTTTACAGACGTAAACTCTTTAGGGTTGCATTGTGCAGCTTTTAAGGGATTTTTATCAACAGAAATGCAACAAATAACCACGTTGTCATCAGTTTTATGTTTTAAATTGGTTTTAATGACATAAAATAATCTTTTTCTGTATTATTAGCTTTTATCTTGATGTATTACCCACACACAATCATGGTCCTCTTTGCATTCTGCAGCCTTTCATCATTTTTGGGGTTTTAGCAAGACTGAGTTGTCATCTGTGTCCTTGTATTTTATTTTTAACTGTTCTTTTTCATGTATCTCTTACTTTACCATTTTATTGTTATTTTATATTCTTAAGCTGTTTTTGTTCACTTGCTGTTTCTGTACAGCACTTTGGTCAGCTGTATGTTGTTTTTAAAGTGCCTTATAAATAAATATGGTATGGTATTTTTATTTTATACTAAACTAATTTGACTTTGTTATACCTATTAAAAAGAAAAACTATAATTTTGGTCTGTTAAGTGGAGGGTGTGTCGTAAACATAAGAACTAAAGGTAGCGGCCACCAAAGGTATCCAAAGAAGTGTGCCTTGAGCTGGTTCAGTGGAATGGAATAAACTGCATGACATGATTACAAATAAATGTCTTGATTTAATTGTTGAATATCTGCTACAAATGAATGACGATGCTAAATAAATTCATAAACTTATCACAATTCAGAGGACTTCAGGGAAAGAATTTCACTGTTTTGATGAAACCCAAACACAAAGGGAACTGAAGAATCATCAGTCATGGAAAAACTTTTTCTTAGTCTTGTTTTTGGTTGTGACAAATAATTTAGATGATGTGGGCAAATTCCCTGTAATGATGTATATTTCAAAGAAAAATTATACACTAAGAGGTTTTTTCTCTTGTTTTAAAGGAGGCCAAACAAAACTCCAAAGTAATTATATATACAAATATTCTATATAAATATTCTTCTGGTGTAAAATAAACAAAGAGTTAAAAAAGAAGTGTTGCGATTTTTTCTTATGTATTGCCAGAAAAACAGGAAACAAGAGGATTTACTCAAATGTGTAAATGTTATGGAAATACAGTAAATAAGGTGAAAACAGAGTTGTTGTTTTTTTTTTTTAACAAGCTTGAAAGTCAATATCTGATCTCATCCAAAGCACTTCTTTTGACATGGCTGCCATTTGCTCTGTTTTTAGGCTCTGTGGAGGATTCTTCACTCCGTAAGTCCCATTGCCATTAATTTCTAGTCCAATTCTTGTATCATTTGGCACACTTTAGCCTGTTCTCCTTGTTTCCACTCCTTAAGAAAGGCTTCTTGACAGCAAGCCGTCCACTGAAACCCTTTCTGATGAGGCTTCAGTGAACACCAGATGGATCAACTGAAGCGTCAGATGCGTCTCTCACTTCCTGTATCGAGTGTCTGGATTTTTTTCCCTACTTCTTAAGAACTTCAAATTCAGATACTGTTCATCAGTTTTGAAAACCTGCCACTTCTTGACAATTTTTCAGCTAGAATTTCCACTTAGTACCTAAAAAATGGATTTATCTCTGGAGTTCGGTGCCTGTTTTAATGTGCAAATGACAGCAAGCTAAGTCTTTAGTGGCTTAATAAAAACTAGTGATGTTCAGGGAATGAATGATAAAGCAGCCTTAAAAACTGTTGCTCAAGTCCACCTTAAAATATGACAGTAAAGTCTGGCTGCTGGATCAAGACAGATAAATAAAATAACATATAATATAATATAATATAATAGAATAGAATAGAATATTTAAAAGTTCTGACTCAGTGGGTCAAATTGTGCTGTTATTAAGAAACATTACTTTCGTCTTATCATCATATCATTGAGTCTTCAGTCATTAAGATAACGTTCATATTGATTCACTTGTAGAAAATAGACTATATTCAGTCATACACACGAATGCATTTTGCATCTTCTGCCTCCTCATAGCCACTAGCTGCTACCATTTATGTTCTTCTCACATAGCGCTACCGCAGGTCCTTCATACCCACAGCTGTTAGACTGTACAACTCCACTGTGTAAATAGTGCAGATGCAGATGTATATATCTTGTATGTATAGACAGATGTATATATCTTATATTATATTATATATATATATATATTGTATATCACATCTCTAGTGTGCATTGTATATAGTATTCTGCTCGTTTTGCTTGTTCTTTAGATTTTTTTTAACTCATAGTGGATTTTAGTTATATTTTTATTTTTATTATTATTATTATTTACTACCTATTTGCACTATCTACTTTGTTTGCACCTTTCATTACTATTTGCACCCTCCTTGTTGTTTCTGAGAGCCTATGTAACAGTGAATTTCTCCACTGTGAGATAAATAAAGTCTTATCTTATCTTATCTTACAGTTAATAAGGCTAAACCTATACGAGACTGAAAAACATATCAACCTTTACCAACAGGGACAACAACCACACTACCCTAACATGAACTAGAAAACTACAAAAACTAGTCTAAATCTAAACTTGAAACACATCACCTAATGGCCAACAACTTACTTGATTTTGAGACTTTTTGAGAGACAAAAATGTCCTAATATGGAACCTCCCTCTTTTCCTTTGTGGCTCAGCCGATGCTCCATTGGATCAGCCAGAGGGTCCATGGTTATCAACCTGTCTGCATGCACAGGGCACCAGGGAGGAGGAGGAGGATTGCTATACTTCTGCTAACCAAGATCACAACACTGAGTGTGTGTAATTCACACAAAGTTCTCTGCTTCATTCTTGTTCAGCTAGGTAGAAAAATGCATGTGTGCTTAATGATTTGGGGGGGGGGGGGGGGGGGGGGGGGTATCCTCTGTGTCCCTCAGAAATCTATGTCCATGCTTCAGTGAACAGTTCATGCAAGTCTGCATGTTTTTTAGGGATAGCAGGAATCGTTTGGGAGTCTTTGATTCATCCGTTAATATTCTGTCCTTTTGTACTTGTACAGGTACTGTTTTCTGGATTTTTCCAACAATCGTGTTGTATGTTTCTGCTCAGCTTAACATAATATTTACTTGAGTTTGCATTTTGCCAAACTCTTGCTGGTATGACTTCAGTTCCACTGACTGCACCCCTCTGTTTGAAGCCAGCTAGTCAAATAAATTACATTAAATTAAATTAAATTAAATTAAATTAAATTAAATTAAATTAAATTAAATTAAATTAAATTAAATTAAATTAAATTTAAAAAATATAAAAACAGAGGGAATTTACAATGTTGTAGCAGTTCTTTTTTAATAGAAAAAATATCATTATAATTTATTAGCAGAATTTAGCGCTTTGTTCTGGAGGGCAATGGCCGCTAGCAGGCATGGTCTCTGCTACCTTTCTGTCTTGCATTGGATAAACTGAGCATTGTGATTCCAACCCTTCTGGTGTCCTTCATACGAGTCTTCCTCTGGGTATACACAATAAAAAAGTAAGATATTTTTTTAAATAAATGTCTCAGTCGCTCTCTAAAATGAAGTGATGAACTCTATTATATTATTCAACCCCGATCCAGAGGATGGTTCGGTTACTTTTACTTTAACTTTATCATTTCTTAAAATATACTTTTGGTTATCAATATACTCTGTAAGCGTGTGTCAGTAGGATACTTTTTTTTTACTCTGTGAGCTATTACTGTGCATGTGGGAGCTGGTTTTCCAGCCAGATAACATAAAAAGATTTTATAACTTCTGCTCTTTGTTCACTTGAGCCAAATCTCCGCCGAGCAATATTAAGCATGAGACAAATAAATTGTTAAACTTGAGGAATGATCCTTATTCATTAGAATCACAGCTTGTAGGAATTGTTTCTCAGTTTTGGAACAAAGTAAATGAAATATACATTTTTAAAACTCAGTGAGTTTTAGTAACTAGTTCTTTAACCTCAGACAGAGCCAGGCTACCTGTTCGGTTTTAGACTTTATGCTAGCTGTGTGTTGTTTGCTTCTAGGCTGACTGCTAACTAACCCAGCCATCTCCAGACACAAAAACACTCTAATCCTCCGTAAAAACAGGGAATAAACACACTTATTGAAATGCAGATTTATTACTTCAACAGGTAAAGACTCACTCTACGTATAGTGATTCTCCTGGGTCACTGAAGGCCTGCTCCCAGTGATCAGGCATCACCCCTCTAATTCTTGCACCACTTCTGCCACAAATAATCCCGTTCTCAATGGTGCGACCATCCCCTCCACTGCTGGATGCCCGGGGCCGAGCGGGGGAGCGGTGGACAAGAGGGATGCTGCTGCTGACACCTGCAGAGCCTGCTGTCATGACAGTGAAGAAAGATAGCCAGAAAAAACAAAAAACAAAATAAAAATGGCATATTTCACAGATGCTGACGCCAAAGTTTCTCTAGCAATGCATCAACCTGACAATGACAGGAAAAAAAAAAAAAAGAACAAAGTTCAGCATCTCTGCCATCTTGGTTCTCCCTCTAAGGAGGAGGAAAAGTGTGTGACCATGCATGCCATACTACCAGTGTGAGAAAAATAAGCATTTTCCCCCCTTAACTGTCCTTGTAGCTGTCCTTCAGCTGCAGCGTGGTTCTGGGAGACCACGGACACTGGGCACCCTGAGTCCTGCTCCACATGACAAGTACTGCTGACCCATCCACCCACGAAGTCACACCCTTCAAAAGATGACTCAGCAGAGGTCAGGGTGTTGGATGACTCTCACTCCAGACTCCATTCTGCCTCAGTCATGCCTTCACCTCTTCCAGTCCTGGCTCTCTGCTGCCTTACCTGACTGTTTGGAGCACGTTGCTAACTATCTGGATGTATGCCTGCTTGCTTTTCTCTCCTCCCACTCTGCTTGCCTCTCCCGCATCTTCTGCAGCACTGGCTTCCTGCCTTCATCCTTCCTCACACTCAGCCTCCCAACCTGCCAAAACCTGCCCCCTATGATACAGCTTTCTTTCCTTTACCTGCCCATTTAATCTCTTTTTTAATCTCCTGCTCAGCTCCTCCTGTCTCTCATTAAAGTAGTAAATGAAAGTTTATTGTTAATTTCTAATTTTGTATTGGAACGCATTGGATACCCGTCAAGTTACTACCTATAACTTTTAAAAAACTTATTACATTTCAGACAATATTGTATTTATATTGCAGTTTCAGAGAAAAAAAGCAGTACACAAAGGTTTGAGCAGTCACAGGGGTTTGAACAGATATGATTTTACTTAATTTGGCCGTCACAGCTATGACTTATTCATGTTAATTGTTAAGAAAGGTGAGGTAATACCATCTGCAGGCTATCCTGAAACTGATGCCCACAAAGGAAAGCTTTCCTGAGTTTATAGAAGAGGAGGTTATCAGAAACAAGGGAGGCCAAGTTCAGTCAAGAAAACTTTCCGTGACAAATGCTTAAAGGATTTCTAGGGATATTATTTAAACATGCAAATTTGACAAAAAACAATAATTGAAGATTTGAACAAATATGGCCTTCTGGGATAAATCATGGAGAGAATTCAGCATCAGATGATTTCAACAAGTCTGTCAGTGTGTTTTTATAAAAGGTCTCGTAGGCTGAAGATGTTAAAACTGATTGTTTTGATTAAAATTTCTTGCAAGTATGAAAGAGAAAATGGTGCTGGATTTCTGAAATGGGCAAATTTTTCAGTGTTATTCAGGTATTATGACTATAAATGCATGCAAGGCTGCTCAAATATTACATAAATGTAGGAGACTTTTGTAGAAAATGTTAATCCATTAATCCAATGTTAATCAAAGTTCTCAAACTTTTACTTTGTTTTCTTTTTAATTCATGTGTTTTTGCTCTACAGACTGCCTTTAGGGGAAAACCTTTTTAATGAAGGTTTTTTTTTGGCTTTGGAAGCCTATTAATAAAAAAAAAAAAAAAAAGAAGAAAACAATAATAAAGAAAAAGTGTTTAGTCACTTATCTAAATTTTTCAGTTGAATAAACTTGACATTTCCGCATCGACTTGTATGTGGTTCAATAAACTGGTGAGATGCTGCAACCCCTGGAAACATCCTGACTGTTCAGAAACTAGTTGTGACCCTCGGTTGGAGAACATGTAACTGGGCTAAACTACATCAATACAGGTAAAGAAGGATTTAAGAGTTCATGCAACGGAGCATAAATATCATTATTTATATATTAATGCATTTCCCTAAGTGCACTTTGCCAATGATGATCTTACTTTTATTTGATGATTTCACAATATCCTTCCCTTCACTGGTGATTGATACACCTTTCAGGTCCTCTATTTAAGTCATCCATCACATCTTGAATACATAAGCTGGCTTAATGACAGAAAAAAAAAGAATAAATTATTCCATTTTGGCATTGGGGAAAGTTAATGACTTTATTTTTACATTTCTGGCTTTTAGTCACAAGACTGTTTACTTCCCTCACCTCCATGTTTGCCTATCTGCTTGCTTGGCAGTGACCTTCCTTTGGAGGTGATCCAACAATCAATGAGGCCACAAATCCACTGAGGGTTTACAGCATACTAATTGTGCTAATGATTGATTAATTTGGGGATCAGAGACTAAAGCTATAGATAGAAAAACAGTAGATACTGTGCAGGGTTTAGCAGATGCAATATGTTCTCTGTTGAGGTTTATGTACATATAAATAACTTCAGCGATGAAAACAATCCCATAATGTTGCCACCGTTTCCTGTTTTGCACAGTTAGGATCTGATTAGCACCATTTTCTTCACATTAATAACATTCATTTGGCATAAGAACCTACCTGACAGGCCTAAGTCTTCTTCGCTGTGTATGCCTTCATCTGCAGCCTTCTCCAGGTTGGTGAGTGATTTGCTGCGTGTACGGAAGTTTCTGAGCAGGTTGCGGTGTTCCTGGTAGGTGATGGGGGGGCTCTCTGCGCTCACGTGAACAGGCCGAGGTGTGCCGTAGTAATTCCCTAAGACAAAGCAAGGCAGGAAATAAAAGTCTCACCTTAAATAATACAGATGCACATAAAGAGCACATAAATAGAAAGAATGAGACTTTGATTTGGAGCAGATATGCTATAACTGGTAACAACATAAGGGGAAATTACAGCTGGTATTGTAAATCAAATTACTGATATAAATATAAGGATCAAGAGCAGCATGTATTCTCCATCAATATGTTATTAGGTCCCATCTGATATGATGCATGATGCCAATAAAAAATGTTACATTCAGGAGCAGAGCAGGCTCATACAATTATGTACACATATAGGACAATACTACCTATGTTTACACACATTATGCATCCCCTGAGATCGCATGTTGTTTTTGTTCAAGCCATCTGCTCCAGCTTCTAAAAAATGAAATTACCCCCACCTCTCTCCCGTTTGGCTTATGGAGATCCAAATGGGTGAAAGGAAACATTAGTGAACTCATCAGCAAGGTCGCCAGCCGTCACCATTTACTGCAGTTTCTGCAGGCTACTGCATGCACAGTGATGCTGATACTGCTGATACTGATAGCAATGTGTCCGTCAATGTCAGATGTACTCCAGGTGAGGATGACATTTATTGCTCCCATTAAACTCTTATAAATTATGGATGCTAATGTATGGAGGCTTTTTAATCAGCAGCAGCGGTTTGACCCTTAAAGGAGGAGGACGATACGAGCTAAGTGACACCTGATGTCATTAATATACACCAAGAATTGGCTTTTGAACTGGCTTTCTGTCTATCATGGTGTCTGCCATGTTTTTTTGCATTAAAACGCTATCTCATGCTCCATTGTTCACTGGTTAAGATTAAAATTGAGAAGAGGAAAAAGATGATTACAGAAAATATGTTTTCTTGCCCTTTTTAAGTTATGAAAATGAAATTTTAAAAGATACTACGTGCTATAAGTTAAAACAAGGAGACATTTAGCTTAGCTTAGCATAAATTCTAGATGCACAAAGATTGACAGGATTTCTAAAAGCATTTAACAAAGATAACTATGACCCTCAAAGTTACAACAGCAGGTAGTTTTTCTTATTTGTTTCACTTGGACAGAAGCAGAAATATATTTTAAACAAATGTTGCTTGAATCCTGAATAAATAATAGTTCCTTGTTCCTTTTTTGTAAACGGGGTAATCAATTCAGTCCTATGATGGCCACAATCCAGCAGGTTCTCCAGGTATTTCTGCTTCAACACACCTGAATCAAATTAAATGGATCCAACAGCCTATCGAGTTCTGCACAACAATTCATTCGAGTCGCCGTGTTGAAGCAAGGATATATGGAAAAACCTGCTGGATTGTGGCCTTCATAGGTTTAAATATAGTAGCCCTGTACTAGAGGTTTTTGTATGTGCTAAAAAGGGAAACTAGTTGGGCTTGTAAGTGGATTTTACTGAGTTAAGACAGAATCTGGGAAGCTGCGTTAAGTCTTTAGATGTAGCTGCCCAGACACAAAAGCGGTGATCTTCTGTTGAATCCTTGGAAAGAGTCCCTAAAATACAAACTAAAAATGTACATTTAACAGTCACTTTGGTAATATTCTGTGATCAATAACTTATAGCCCCATGATTTGGTAATACAAAATAGAGTCATCATAGAGCCTTACATGGTCATGACTTCAAGTGCTATGAAATACTAAACTCTTTGGAAATACCAACCTACAGGGGCACAGAGGATGGTCACTGGTACGTTATAAAGACCAGTATTATACCTCTGGAAGCTGGCTGGGCGTTGTAAGATACAATGGCAGTCTCTCTGAAGGTACCACCCAAATGACAAACTTTTGCACCTCTGAAGATACAACTGGGTACATGCAAGGTTGTGTTTTAAACTGTCTTCATCATGAACAAAGATAAGCTTTTAAATAGGTGAGTGAGGAACATATTATTGTGCTTTTTAGAACTTAGCGGAGCTCCAAAAGCATGATGTAAGTGACAGCATTTACAACTGATGTTTTGACATATCTAAATATAATTTCTGACGCTTTGGACACACGCTATCAATTTCAGCTTCAAGGATCTGTAAGGTCGCATGGCTGCACATAAATGCTTAATTACAGCCTTTGTTTTTATGCATCAAGCCAAGTTATCATCTTTAGCTATGTAGCCAATCAGAACTTAATGACTCGCCCAATGCCC
The DNA here is from genome assembly GCF_933228915.1 of Telmatherina bonti. Classification (NCBI taxonomy): domain Eukaryota; kingdom Metazoa; phylum Chordata; class Actinopteri; order Atheriniformes; family Telmatherinidae; genus Telmatherina; species Telmatherina bonti. The sequence continues at coordinate 31,525,705 of NC_136622.1, forward strand.
AGTGTCTTATTAATGATGGTGCTTAACTGCAAGAGATGGCTCAACATCACTTAGATCCATTCCTAAATCAGAACAAATCAAAGTTAAGCAACTGATTCATGTTGTGGAGTGCTTTGTGCAATCAGTAAATGACAGTTTTAGCATGTTGTGGTCAAACATTAATAACTCATAACCACACAAAGCCAAAATATCACTCACATCATCGTCGATATTCCTGTAAAGCTTTGCAAACAAGTAGTTTTATAGCAATCTGTGACCTTAGGTGTATCCAATCAGCTGTAATTAATAATTTAGTGAAATGAGGTTTGAATAAATGATGAAGAGAAAAGTAAACTTTAAATGCTGTCTTCTAAATGCAAAGGCTTGGATCTTCATCCGGCACTCTTTCAAGAGCACCTTGTTACAGTAAATCATCCAGAAATACTCCACGATGATTCAGTCTCACCTTTGAACTTTCCACTCTCGAGTAGCACTCCCGACTCCTCCAATGAGAAGAATTCTTCAATGGAGACAAAGTTGTAGTCTACCCCTGAGATTTCCCCCTCTCTGGGCTGTCTGGTTGTATCTGCGATACAAGACTTCATGTCAGATATGAGAGTGACGAGGCTGCACACATCGCATGCTTTTGACTCTGATATGAGTTGATTAGACGTAAAGGTCCCCCCCCCCCATCCGAGTTGTGTCTTTGCATTAGTTTAAGAAATTATGCAGAAAAAAACAAAAGATACATGTGTTTCTCTTTGGACATAAGCCATCCTCACGTGATTTAAAACTTGCAACAAAATGGGAAAAAAAAGGACTAAAAATCTGCCCTATGGTGTAGCAATAACAGGCACTTACCATGGGCTGTTTATTATGAACAGATCAATGGATTAAACATTAATGAGGCACTGAAAAAGTCTTAAAGTCATTCTATTACAATTGCAAAGGTGGAGCACTCAGATAATCAATAGTCTGTCATCATAATTGATTTGCATTGACCTTCGCCGGGAAGAAATCGGTGAGTCCAAACCACCATACAAGAGCATCATCATTAGAGGATCACTGTTTTTGCTTTTTTCAACCCAGATTTCACATCTTCATGCAATTACATGCAAGTACAGGCATGTGGTGGGAAACATATCACATTTTAATGGCTGTCATTTAGCCAGTGGAGTAATTCTAATTTGCGAACAGGAGAGACAAGCGCCCATTCTGACCTTGGAAAAAGTCTTTTCTTTCCCCAGACAAAATCACACCAAACCCAAAGTAAAGACAAATCTTTGTCCTTCTCCTGGAGGACCACATGTGACGTCTGCGTGCGGGGCCAGCAGGAGGAAGTCACACCCAACTACCCTATAAAACCCGTGATTAATGCACCACTGTCCTGGGAGCAGTTCTCCCAGCCACAATGACACATGCAGGACCACACATACTGCAGCAAACCCACACATGTATACACAGACACAACACTGAACATCAGACAGCCCCTCCATCAGCCTGACCTCTTCTCTTTGCAGCGCAAAGTGTATTTACTGTACACAGTGTGCCCCGATCAGCTTTGGCTCTCTGCCCCCTGGTTTTATGCCAGTAATAAAGCCTGCAGTTGTAACGTTTGTTGGGCTAACTCCTTCTATTGCACCTATATTTCTGCATGTGCTGATTAAGTCTGTCTGCATGATTCCTTCTGCTTCATGATGAATGGGCCTGGAAATGTTCTCCAGCGTAGCAGGACCCCCACCATCCCTGCTGCTTTTAACTGGATCTAAAGGACCGATGTACCTAGTCTACCTGCTGATACGTCCATCAGTCCTGCCTTTGTACCAGATCTTGGCAGCACTTGCTTCTCTACTCTCTACACAAAAAAAAACGGAGCTGTTCGCTACCTTGTGTACATGCACTTAAAATTCCATACAATCTAAGAAGAATTAGAAGTCTCTGCGCCTAATTAAAGGTCTGTTAATAAATCTCCTGATGGCATCTGGCATGTGTGTAATTCTTCTTCTCCCCTCAGGATGCACAGTATCTCTCCAGCTGATACGGCGCGAGGCAGGGATTCATTATCTATACTCCCTCCTTGGAGATATATATGACATGTCAGCGGGGAGACAGAATGGATTATTGACATCTTCTTCTTCCCTGCCTGTCCCTGTAGGCGCAGCCCACTGATCCCCTGGAACATGGGTGAGGGAAGGATTGAAGAGGTAATTACACACAACTCTGTATCAACACCCAGAGAAAGCTGTCTGTCAAGATTGCTGCACACAAACAGCAAACAATGAATCCTCCAGCTGAAAAGGGCACAGACAGTTTGCCTGACATGCTGCAGCGAGCATATTAGAATAACTGAATGATGATGTTTCTTATCTGTGACTCAACATGAAGACAATTAGAAGTCTTTTACGGAGATGGAAGCGCAGCAAGCCTTGAGACCACGACTTTGGCTTTTAATCATCCAAGGACACAATGACGCCCGTTAAGTGGGATTGTGCAAAAAGAAAAAAGAAAGAATTGAATGGGAAAGTTGAAGAGGTTAATGTGAGATGAGCAAACCCTACTCAGAGCAAAATAATAGAAAAAGAAGACACAAAAAGAAGTCATTTATACCATTTTCACAATAAAAAGCTTGCTTAAATAAAATGGTTATTCTGTAATAAAGGGAATAATTTTGTTCCCTGCTTCCCAGGACTACACTGTATTCATCCGTCTGCCTCAGCATTAGCACACAAGTCCATTAGACTGCAGTCATCCCTTCCTCTGCTTTGGCACTGATAGACATTTGCTTTTAATTTAATTCCTCCCCTTTAGATTATTGATACGATAGCCTGCCTTTACTTCATTCTGTCATTCATTTCCATTTTTATGCACTGCCCTCCTGACTGAGCCTTTGTAATGTTATTTCTTGCATCAGTGCCAACTTCACTATCACAGAATATTGTCGCATCAAAAGGATTCGGGGATTAAAACACACTCTAAATAGCACAGCGCTACAAAGCCACATTTTCACAGAAAGAAATTGCATTTAAATGAGACATTTTAAAAAAAAGGAAAAAAAGCTACGATGCCTTGCTTTAAACAGTTTGCTGCCTCTCTGAAAAAGCTATTCTAATAACTTAAACCAAGGCTGATTAACCACAATATTAAGTCATTCAAAGTTTGAATAATGAACAAAATGGCAAGAATTAGGACAAAGATTGAAGAAAGAGATCAGGAAGAACCTACTTATAGTCCTGAAGGGGGCCACAATGAGCCACTGATAAAAAAATAAAAAATAAAAAAAAACCTCCTCAGCTTAATGTTCCTGTTAAACACAGCTGTCTCCTTCAGGGAAAACAAAAAAAACTGGAAAGAAAGACGAGAGATAGAAATCTTCTGGTGTGGAGCGAGAAGTGATGCTTTCAGGTGCTGTCTCAGGATCAGGCTGGCATGTGTGTGCCGGTGTCACCACAAGAACAACAGCATCTTACTGTGTCATCTTTAGGAGATCAGGGGATTACACACCAAGAGACCGAGTGAGCCTGCCTTGTTGTCATTCTTACTAAATTAAAGCACCTAGAGATGGCAGGAAGTCCATCTCATTCTGATTACCATGAGCTGAGAGCACCAATGTTAATTTGGGTCCCTGAGCCGCCGCCTGCCTTAGATGCCTGGCTAAGTAATGAGAAAGCTTAAAATGGCTAAAATTGCAATTACACTTTAATGTGATGTCCTGAGAGAAGAAGCTTTAGCTCTCTTGCAGCATCTTGTGAGCTTTGAACTGTCCTTTGTTGTGTCAGGGAGTTTGCTGCGTGGTGTAGTGGCCGGCTGTGCCACATGACCTACTTCCTGGACTAAAGGAGAGATTAGCAACAACTCCACACTCCCACGACAAGGTTAAGACTAAACACACACACACACTAATGCAAACAAACACACGCACAAGGTGGACCGTGACCTCTGTGCCACCGCCTGCACAGGTAAAATTAGAATGCAAAACAAGCCGGGAAATTGCAACAAAACCACAGGTCTTATCAGAGCGTGCTCATCTGTTATATCCTCTAGCTGTTCCCGGTGACGTCACCATGTCGGGGATTAAGATAGCAACAGATGTATAACTACTAGCTGCCTTTAGCTGCCACTGTGTTGGCTTTTATTCATAATAATTGAAATGAAAGTGCCTTTGCAGCCTAAAAAAAAAAAAAAAAGATCCTGTTACGTACAACTATCATCACATTTTACCATCTTCACACCAACGCAAACAAACACCTGGAGTGTGGATTAAAAACAGCAGGCAGCACATCAAACAATAATAAATTACTTTTTTTTTTGTTGATCTCCGTCGTGATTACACTTCTTTTTCAATTATCTTCTGCTTGGTAAAAAAAAAAAAAAAAAAAATGAATCTAAGAAATTCTGGACTTATAACCAACCTCCTCAGATTCCAAGTTTTTTTCTTTAGTTAATTAAGTCACCCAGCACAAGCAGACAGTGACACCAGGAAGGGTGGGAAACAGTTCTGTGCACTTAAATGCTAATTAACACCATGACATTCGCAATACAGCAACAGGAGATATGTTGTCACAGAATTAATGAAGCTGATAATGAACAAAAGAGATGTGCTCAGGTAATTTATTTGCATAAGCCTGCTGACGGTAAACTTAATATTCGCCTTAGTACATAAGATGCAATGCACATGTCATCAGCGGTGTAAATGTATGCAAAGGAGACTTAAAGGGCGTGGAGATATGCAGGCAAGAGTATGTACAGGTGTAGCACATATTGAGGGATATAATATTAAAAAAAATGGACTTACAAGGTACTGCTCGGAGGTAGAGGTTCTCTCTGATGACCTGCTGAAGTTGGCTGTCCACTGAGCCGGGCGTGAAGCACTTACTCAGATATAACCTGAGATCCTTGCACAAGGTGGTGCCTGAGGGGAGGGCAAACAAAACAAGCAGAGCATGGGGAGGGGGGAGAGGAGGAAAAAAAAAAACAGAGAGGAAGAGAGACATCAGATAGTCTTTCATAGAGTGATGATGCATGCTCTAACGTGACGGAAGTAGTAGTCTGTACTCCTGTCAGGATTCATTTACAGCCTAGACCCTCACATTCACACCTACTGATCCCACTGTTTAAAAAAAAACCCAAAAAACAACACAGATCTTGACTGTGAAATGTAAAAACCCCTCATATATACATGCAACACACTGAGGTTAATTGCTACAGACACGAGTCGGAGCTGTCACCAGGAGAGGCAGAGTCGATCACCAGGGTTTAGTTTCCTCTCTGTGGTCTCTTAATATTATCTCGAGTGCTTTACGGCCTCTGATGACAGGCCACTTGCTGTTATTGATGGCCTGTGCGCTTCCTCCGCTTGTCACCCTGACAGACGAGAGCCCTGCGCCTCCTCTGCAGTGCTGCCGCCTAGCTGTCTTCTCCCCCAACACCTCCGTACCCCAACTGTCTGCTGCGATCGCTCTGCCCAGTAGCAGACTGAATTTGCTGTGTCAAAGAGTGCAGCTTTGTTTAGCAAAGCCTGTCGGCAGCGTGTATGTGCGTCTGACTGGTCGCATGTGGCTGCTGCCTGTAAAGGGAAATTAATCTATAATCTGATGCCTTTTGGGGAAAAAATCATGGGCTTTTGTTTTATCATGTTATGAAACAGCAGCTATTTTCTATCCTGTCATAGAGTAAAAGTCAGGCCTGAAAGAAGGAGTTTCACACAATTTGCAGATGTTATAAAGGATGAGCGATGCAAAATAAAGAGCCTCTAAGGCTAAGCTGTCATAAAGCCTTCTTTAAACTTGTGAGTTTGTCATTTCAGTGGCATCAGAAATCTGTTTTGGTTCTCAGTGTTATTTTCTAAAAGCTTAAGTGCTTTCTGTCTCTGGAGAATGCAGCTTGGTGTCCTACATTTGAAGGCTGGAGCAGAGGGAGTTGTAGTAGTAGTAGTTGTAGGAGAAGTGGGAGGAGTAGGTGTGCAACAGCAACCCAGAGCGTCAGCACATCCATCACTGTCCACACTACATGCAGTCAAACTGCCCAGGGAGGGCCAGGAAGGCTTCAGAGCAGATAATGGATCTAGCAGCGGCCGAGGGTCCAGGAGCAAAGGTCCCCATTTACACCCCGGCGGCCAAATCAGCTATCAATCTAGTAAGCAAGGCCATCGGCAGCAGCAGTCAGGTGACACTCCGGTGACATATGATCCCGTTCAGAGCTAACAAAGATATCCGATTCCAGAGCCCCCTGTTCACATCATCAAGGCCTCTTGCCGGTGACAGAAAACTGCATCGCTCCATTCTTGTCATGTGTCATCAGTATTTTTTGAACTCCTACCCTCACATCGAACAGCCGCCTTGACACACACGCAGCGTAATTGACAAGCTGAAATCAGTGTGAGGATGCCACGAGCTGCAGATCTGGCTTATGAGAGTCACGGGAGGTTTACTGTGTAAGATTATAATGGATGACAGTTTAGACAGCATTGTTTGGGTGTAGACTGACGAAGCATTTGTTGTGGTGGGCAACATAAATAGCAACAAGTTAAACCAACTAAAGAGTTGGCGTGCATGGAGATCTATTAATAGAAATGTGTTGTTGTTTTTTTTTTAAATTAGAAATTTGGGGTTATAATTACTTTAGTTGATGAATAATAATGACTTAATGTCACAAAATATTGAGAAAATGTCTACAAAATAGAGACTGATGTGTGAGAAATAATGGGTTAGTATTACATCATCATGGGAAACTTTCCTTAGCCATTGATTAAAGGCTTTTGGACACAAATTTCTCTTTGTATGTGTTGTTTAGTCAGTCATGTGTCAAAAACTGTTATGCACAGGAAGCTGGCGCTCATATTGCAATTTGTTTAATGAATCAGAAACTTGTGAATCTTTGCATTACGAAGCAAAATGGAGGAGACTGCTGATAGGTTATCACGGCTGTAAAGTTACCCTGATCGTTTGAAGGTGTGGATTGCAGGCTGAGGTTTCAGATTTAAGCACCTGACTGAATATAACTCTTGCATAAGCACTTTATGTACTTTAAAAACAATAAGTGGTTATTTGTGTTTCTGACTGGGAACTTAGGAATAACCAGTTCACCATGGTGTAGGATTTCATTAGCTTATGTCTTGTCAAAAACACCAGTAAATGACTTAAAGATTTGCCTTTTATCAACATTTAAATAGGATTTTTTTTTTCCCTTTGTTGTCCTGTTTGTCACAAGATAAACAGACAAAATCACTCCAGTTACAAACCTGTACAATGCAAAAACTCAGCCTTAAAAAACAAGAAAAAAATACACAAAAATTAGGTAAATGTTGCTTAAAATAAGATAAATTATCTGCCAACAGAACAAGAAAATCTGGCTTGTCAAGACTTTCCAAAACAAGTAAAAATACTCTTAAAACAAGAAGAATTCTTTGGCGTAAAAACTAAGAATTATCTTAACTTAAAAAAAATAAGGATATATGTACTCAAACTTTAAGATTTTTAATCTTACTTAGATTTCTGTTTTTGCAGTGTGCGCTTGTACTCATCTGTGAAGAGTCAAGCCACCGTGTTTGGATTGTAAAATGGTTCCACTGCCCTCCAGGACCTGCCCATGAATCTGCCCATCAATCCAATCCAGTTCCTAACACCTATGAATGATGACTTTTGTATGTACAGTGGCCCTGAGTTGTCAGACAACTCTGAAAAGACACTTAAATGATCAAAAAATAAAGTCAAACTGGTTTCACAAACTTAAACAAATTATTCAGAACAGATAAGTGAACCTGATAAACATAATGTGACATCTCATTAACTTTTGAACATGTAACAATATGCAGGGAAAATGACAGTTTTGGTGTGTTTGGTAGGTCTCAACTTTCCCCAAAGAGTGAAAATTTCATGTCAAACTTGAAAGTTTGCTAAAATACACATACAGACATCTGGAAACAACAGAAAATCTGTGAATGAAGTTCAGTTTGCATGTTGAGTCATACCTGGTGACACAGTTTTGATTCGGATGGGATGCGGGCAAGAGTTGAGGACTCCACGAACATCTCCTAATGTCATGCCTAGCACCGGTGTTCCCCCAACCTCTAGGATGATATCACCCACTGTGAGGACACCCCCCGGAGCCGACGTGACAAAAGGAAACTCTCCATAATCTGCTCCTCCACCAACAGAGATCCCCAGTTCCCCCGACGTGCCTAGCAAGGGGACAAAGCTGTCCTGCACCTTGGAACGCCAGTGCAGCTTCTTCACCGCCGTCTTAGACATGGCAAAGGAGCTGGAAAGAAAATAAAAACAGGAATGCAGGGTGAGCAGGATGCGTTAGATGGAAGAAGAGGGGGGAAAACTGTAAATTACATAATAATCAGGGGAAAGAACCTGTGACTGTGTTTTTTGTTTTTTTTTTAAACCTTTGCTAGTTATCACCATCTACAGTTGCAGAATTTCACATTAGAGGTGTAAAAGTCATGAATAATTCCCGCTTTATGGGTTAAGATATTCAGACTAAGAAGGTGGCAACTTGAAATTCAGGAATAACCTCACATGGGATTTGCGCCTTTGTTTTCTGCAAACACATCACAGCAGCGACAGAATCTGAGGCTTTCCCACATGTTCGCGCTGTAGGCTGACGTTATGTTTGTACATCAACACTCAGCAGAGGAGCTGGTGCACATTTCAGCACATTCCCAGTCACATGGAAAAAGCCAGTTTGCATTTGATGATCACGTGTAGACAATGTGTGATAGATAAAACCAAATACCATAAAGCTGTGAGGTAAATACTTTCTGTCGTGTTTCTGTTCATGTGAATGAATCTATCACAAAAATACAGATCTTTGGCAAATTCTAGACAAATTGACATTTGCTCTGACATGAGATGTGGTTGCATGTGTTCTGTACTAAAGACAGCTGGCTGCAGATAAGGTGGGAAGTCTCAGGGCATGGGTGTTGAGGTTTTAAGCTTAAAATAATGTGTTTTGTTGCAATATGCTTCCTGAAGAGCAGCTGTGAGTGCGTGGGCTGTAGATGAGCCCGACACGGTGAAGATTTGTTTGAGTCGACCGTGATGTGACAGCTGTGATGCAAGAGAGCAGACGATCCTCCTCTGACATGATCAGAGCAGCACTGTCACCTTAACACGCAGGAAAACTGAGACACGCACGGCAAGATATCAGCATCAAAAAGATAGCACGTCAAATGAAAGACAAAGAGCTTGTTAGCGAGGGTACGGTTTTAAATTTGGGGTGAGTGGAAGAGAGGACTGATGACACTTCTCACAGCTACACTGTGCTCCATTTGCCTCAGGACTTAGAGCCCGAGGCTGGGAATGACATAGTATCCGATCGGTAAATGTTCCACTTGGAAGTCAGAAAACCAGAAAAATATTCTTCTTCTTCTTCTCACTAGGCTAAATGTTATTAGCAATAAGCTAATAAAAATGCATGCTCTCATAATGGTTGGATAGTAATATGTCTGAATTATTAGATGAAACACAGACAGATGATTTTTGCTGCACAGATCACAACTTTTATCTGTGGGTGTTTTTTGTTTTTTTTTACTTTTTACTTTTGCAACAACAAAAACAGAAGGTGTTTAGTTCGTTTTTCCCGCTGAAAAGTGCAATAGAACACCAACACACACACATATACACCCACTCACATGTGCACACACAAAAGTTTGGACACATGTTTCCCTTAAATCCAATCAGATATTAAAAAAAAAATAAAATTGTGACTTTATTATAGTTACATACTTTCTGTGTTTGGAAACTGGAAAATTTTCTCACGTGAAATAGGAAAGTTTGGTTGGTGGAATACAGAAAATTAAACCTTTAATGACCCAAACCAAAAAAAAGTGGTAAGAAAAATCCATTTTAGATAAATAAAAGGGAAATAAATGCAAATAATCATAGAAAATGTGTTACTTTACTTTAAATATATATATATATATATATATATATATATATATATATATATATATATATATATATATATATATATATATATAAATAATTTTTTTTTCTTAATTTGTCCCTTTAACAAAATGTAAAGTAACACATTTTCTATGACTATTTACCATTTATTTCCCTGTGATCTGTGAAAATACTTAAAGTGTACTTTTCTGCATTCTGGTGTGCAATAAGGGCCAAAAGACAAAAATCGGATTAAATTTTGAGCAAAGGTCTTACCATAAAATGACGCTAAATGTCTCTATATTTATCATATATGTCCTGCTAGGGCCTTACGAAATAAACAATCCCACTTGTTCTTTCTTAAATCAGTCTTACAAATAATTATGAAACTAATGTTTTATATTTTCAGATATTTTCAATTTGTTTCGATTTGTATCGTCATTAGCTCGGTGATCATTAAATCGAGGAACTAATGTAGCTTGATGGATTATTTCACCCCTGTTAGCCATTACAAACAACTTCACACAGATTAAATCTTCTTAAATGAACATTTTTATATTTCACTGATGCTAAATTTGATGGGATTAACATACCAGACCAGAGTTCAACATCAAGCCCAAAGCTCTTTTTTATGTACACACATCCAGAAGGCCCAATAAAACTGATTGAGAGAGTGGGAAAACAGGATATATCTAATCTGTTCCCCTTGACTGACGATTCAACAGGCAGATCTGACAGATATCCTCCTCTATCCACTCTCCTACAGCTCAACTAAAGTCAATTCCCCTGGTGCTCCGTTCAAACAGAGGCGGACAATTAAGGAAAGGGGGATGAAGCAAGCTCAAAGTGCTGTGAAAGCAGAACAATGTAACAATGAAATATGAATTGTTTGTGTTTTCTGCTCTGCACCGAGGAGCGTGGAGAAAAAAGGGATCAGAGAGGTCAGAAAGATGGAGAGGCGCCGCAAAGCCCGAGGTTGGCGTATAGGACTCACTCTTTTGACCTTGCAGGAGCGAAGCTCAGAAGCCATGAATAAAAAATAAAAAAAACAAGCAAAACGGTTCAGGTTTTGCTACAACATCAGGATCCCCTAAAAAAAAAAAAAAAAACCAGACAACTTGCCTTTCGGTCTCGTATTACAGGCAACAGTGACTGATGATGTTCTGGCACGTTTCAGCGAGACACAATCAAATAAATGATGCGGATTCTTTCAGCTTGTTGAAATTATGCTTATCACGTCATCCTTGCCAAACAGTGCCCCCAGTCATTCTCTCTGCCTACCCCACTGAGAAACCTTCTGCGGCAACACTGTCAACCTGCTTCCCCAAAGCCAGCCGGCCATCTGGCCACACACAACACAAACACCACAAGTGTGCTGTAGAAGGAAGGTAACTTTAACCATTTAAGGTGAAACAAGATTGTCCAGGAGTCATTTCTCTATAAGCCGCTGGGGTCTTTGTGTTTTCCCTAAAGAATTTTCAGAACCTGTCAGCAGTAGAGATTAAAATGCTAAAAATAAAACAACTGATAGGTCTGAAGTATTATCCTCTTGCAAGCACACAGTAAGATTGTGCATATGCATGTTATGGATAGAGGCAGAGCGCGTCGCCTGAGATGTAACCGTTGTCTTGACCTCTCACGTCTGATGGGGGTTTAATGAGGCACGGCCTGTCAGGTGCGCAGACGCCTGGACTCGTCCCACCGCAGACACACACCCAGACACCGCTTAGCTCTTGTCTCTGCTGTTGATACTACACATTTCCCCTGCACTTCACTTCAGCCAGGTCCATTAAAAACACAGGACTGAGGCGTGTTTCGATGCAGTGGGGGAATATTCTGCGTCTGCAGCAATCTCAATTTTATATCGGACATTCATGAAATTCGGTGTATCGTGGAGCTCAGTCATTTTTAAGGTACGCTAGCTTGTGAAAAAACAAACCGTGCTGTCACTTGGAATTTCTTTTATTGCATTACATGACATTTAACCGATGAGAGGGTAAAACGCTGACCTCATGTTTACTGACTCACGCTGCTTGAGATTAAAACAAGACTGAGAGTCTGTATCTGTGTTTCAGCTTCAGGAAACATGGTATACAGAGGTATACTTCTAATTTAGTCGTAATCAGCTGAACATGAACACCATGCTCACGATGACACTTCTAACAGGCTGTCATGTTGCAGGTGTATAATTTACCATCTCCATTAAGTATCTTTAACTTTAATAATTATCATTATGAGGAGGATCTTCGGTTATAGTTTTGTGGTTGGATTGTTGCGTGGTCACATAGTCACTCATGAAACTTAAATTCAAAGGTTCCTGGTTTTGCACATGACTTTTTCTGCTTTGTTTTTCTAGATGGACACAGTGGAAGAGAGTCAAATCCACAGGCTACAGTTTACTGTGCCTAGACATTTATGTTATTAATTATGAAAATCATGTCTTAAGTCACAAGAGTGGATTACATATATGATACAGTTTCTGAAAGCTTCACTTTATAATTAAAAACTTTGCTCAAACTCCTGTTGGAAACAATCTAAATTCTTGCCTTCTGACTCTTTAATGGGCATCAGAGCACAGAGACACTATAAAGAATTTTGATGCATCACATGGTAATAAATGGTAAATATCTTTAAAAAATGTTCAAAGGGACAGATAAAAGGGACAGATAAAAAAATAAAAAAAAATTCTTACCATTTTGCACAAGTGTATTTTTAATCGGTTAACTATATTTCACATGTAGTTAAAAACATATTTTGTCCTTCACTTTTACCATTTAAACATTACAAGAACCCTAATACATGCTCATAGGTTTAGGTCTTAAAGGAGAACTACTGAGCTTTGGCACACCTTAACACAGGAGCTTTAATGATTCTCATCTTATCCTTTGGAATTAATTTTCCACCTTTCATCCAATAATGTCCTTTATGAGTTTCCTGGTAAGCCTTTAAAATGACCAATGTGTTGATTTCTGGTTACTTCATGATGATGCTGTACCATAAGGCAAAGCAAAGTTATCACATGATACGCTGGTCTGGAACATGAAGCTGAAAAGTGTGTCTTTTCAGGCTCAGTACACTGATATGTGCACGCTACTGAGACACGTTGTACCCTGCAGTGTACCATCAAAATAAGTCAAAAACACAGCTTAAAGCTCAAAAAACGTTTGTAGTGTTGCTTTAATTACATTTCTAATTTCTTATCATGTGTTGTCTGCTTTTGCTTTTATTGTTTGGTCACAATGAGGAACCAGATCATGTTCTTAGTTTAGGGCCTGGAAAAAGAAGGTTGTGATAATCCATAAAAAAACTGCTTGGTTAGTGTTTGGAAAATAAAACTCAACCAAACGTCCACCAGATGGTGAAATGTTAAAGTTTCCAGGTCACAGGGTCATAAATTATGTATTTAATAAGAAATCTAAGAAACAGTAGTCCTTCCTCGGGACAGTGGGAGTTTTTAGTAATTGTTTTAGTTGTAGTACAACTTTGATACAGAGTAGTCACAATAAAAGTTGTTCCGCAAGTCATATAATCTATACTAGTAGTTACAGTTAAATATGTTCTGTGAGAATAAATACTAGGATAAATGTCTGCCTGTTTCATTTTGTTACTCATATTTACGTAAATTAGTAAGGTTTGATCATCTTATTTCAATTCAGTTAAGTAAAATTTAATTACGAATTACCAGGCAGATGTCGTACACTGCCACATCATTATTTTGTGATCTTACATTGCACAACTTATTAACAATAACAGCAGTAGCTGGGAAAGTACTCATAGTAGTTAAATAGGGATAAATAAATAAACAGAGATAAATGAATAAATAACTAAATAAATAACTAAATAAATAAATGAATAAATAGAGAGAGAGAGACATAAATCAATAAATAACTAAATAAATAAATAGAGATAAATGAATAAATAACTAAATAAATAAATAGAGATAAATGAATAAATAACTAAATAAATAGCTAAATAAATAAATAACTAAATAGAGAGCGATATAAATGAATAACTAACTAAATAAATAAATAAATAGAGATAAATGAATAAATAACTAAATAAATAAATAGAGATAAATGAATAACTAACTAAATAAATAAATAGAGATAAATGAATAAATAACTAAATAAATAAATAGAGATAAATGAATAACTAAATAAATAAATAGAGAGAGAGAGATAAATGAATAACTAACTAACTAACTAAATAAATAAATAAATAAATAAATAAATAAATAAATATGAACAATGACTGTATACGCAGAAATATTCACAGAAAAGATTCTATATTAATTGTAATAATGACAGAAGTAGCGTCTGGGTGAAGTACATCTTAACAAGAAAAATATTTTGTCCTTATCCAGATAATTGTTCCACTTTTTTTTAAATATCAAACAAAATGAGCTCCAGCTTGAAAGATGTATTTTATTGACCCTTAACTTAAGCTTCAAAGGGCCCATCAGAGCACGGACACATCCTCCAGCACGCATCACAAACATTTACAAAAGCAAAGCATGTGCTCAGCTTGGGGTTGCATGGTCAATTACACACAGCAATTAACCTAACACGCATGTCTTGTGGGTGGGAGGAAGCCGGAGAACCCGAGAGAAACCACGCATACATGGGGAGAACATGCAAACTCCACATAGAAGGGCCACGTTCAAACCTCCCCAGCCGAGGCTCGAACCAGTGAGCTTGTTGCTAACCACTACGCCACCGTGCTTCAAGAGGATCCAGTCATTTCTCTCATCAGACCAGCTAATAACACGTGCGCTGCTTTACCATCTGCTGCATCAGCTGGGGCACATTCAGCCGAGACACGTGTAATAAAGTTTTACTCTGTGTCCAATCGCCTTTCCAATACGTCAAGTTAAAGTAAATGTTGCTTCTAACTGGGTAAAACCTCTGACATGCTCGTGCTCGTCAAACCAACACTGTGTTTCACTAAACCAGTTACACACCATTCCCACAACACTGCCTTTTTGACAGACTCTTCAAACTCTGTCAAAACAGGTATGCTGATGTGGCTTTTTGAAATGACATTCAAAATAGGCGGCTACATTTATATTTAGCAAGAGGGAGGAAAAAAAATCTAACTTAACCTCTGAAAACAGGGCTGACACTTGTGCTAACAGAAAAACAACCCTGTTTCATGCACTTTTATTGCCTTTTTTTCAACTTTAAACCTGCCCCAATAATGAGGCCCCAGTTGCCAATATGTGTCATGTGAAGGCACTTTAAACAGAAAGAAACTGTCTTTTAAACACTTTTCCCATTATAAAGCTGGCAGAGTTCAGATGTTCAGATGTACTCTTCAACAGTACAATACCAATAATGTCTTCAAGGCTCCAAAACATTTCCAGCTCCTACACATCCTCATTCGAGAAACAAGCTAATATTAGAATAGAATGATAAAATAGAATTTTATTCGACATCGGCACAAGTTGAAAGATCGCGACTAAGTTACTCTTATGGAAGCCTTTATAATGCAATCAGATACATACATCAGATACAAACTCGCAGTGGACTGGCGAGCTGTCCAGGGTGTACCCTGCCTTTGGCCCAAAGACTGCTGGGATAGGCTCCAGCTTCCCCGTGACCCTTAATCGGACTGAGCGGTTAGGAAAATGAATGAATGAATGAACAGTGTGGTGTGGCCTGTGGAAAATTGTAAGTTTGGCGCCCCTAGTGGCCAAAGGTTGCACGGTATCCCTTTAAAAAGCTCAGTCTAAATCCGATTGGTCAGCTGAGTTGGCCTGAACAAACCCCACCAGCTGTGATTAAAGTCAAAATTGACGGAAATTAATCATCAAATGCTAAAGTAGAATACAACCTAAAAGGCGGAAAAGCTTTGAACTTTTTTTTTACTTGTATCTAAGAACATGGTAAAATATTAAAGAATTTAAATTAACTTTCCTTTTTCTTTTATTAGACCAAATTCTGACATATTGATAAAGTATAAATAAAAAAATAAATTTCATGCTCAAACACTCAGACGGTGGGCAGAGTGGCATTTGTAATTGTGACACTGCTGTAATTCATACTTTTTACTGCCCCTTGGCTAAGACTCCCTTGAAAAACAGGTTTTTAATATCAATGGGACTTTCCTGATGAAATAAAGGAAATAAATAAACAATAAAATGTCCAAACTGCAAGCATGGCTTTAAACATACATATTGCATAAATCACGTAAAGATTGTGCTGGGGGAGAACACAATGTAGGGATTCAACAATATCTTTACCTATAAAAAGAATGCTCTATTGAGATTTTTGACCTTTAGGTCAGAAAAAAGGCTGACCAACTCATATCATGTTTCCCTGACTTCCTCTCTTACAGCGACATGCTCTGAATCTTTACACATCCAAACACCGGCCTTCCATTGTAACTTCAAACCACAGCAGTCTGTCAATAGCAAAACACACATCCTCTTTGCTTGTGAGCTATTCTTGGAAATATGATTTTTTTTTTCCCCTTTTAAACTTCCACACTATATCTCTTTATTCAGGACGCATGCACCATATGCTCAGAGGCTATTATGACTCGGTGTGTAGCATTAACAGCTGCGCCACACAGAGTTCTCTGCTTGAAAATGACTCCTTGCTTTGAATTGCAGGAACGCTCTTGCGTGTTTCATCCAGAGATCTAAGTTAATTAACCATAATAATTAATTTTTCCACCCAAAATTTTTTAAAAAAAAGTCAAATTATACTTTGAAGCTTACAGTCTCGACGAATTTAACATTTAAACCGCTGCAATGTAATCACACCTTGTAGAGCAGCAGTGTTCCAATGCAATTAAATTCTTTTTAGGGATTAGACTTTAAAAAAAAAAAAAAAAAAGCTGGAGCTATTTTACCCCTGGAAGATTGTAGTCATGAGGAGAATATCTTTATCACAGGATAAATGAACTAAGCAGTTATTTCAGGTTGGATCTCCGGGGGTGCTAATTTATTAAAGTTACAGAGATGAGCTTTGCCACAGAGCTCGATAATTCAAAGTCAACTTGAAGCAAGGAAGCAAGGACAAGAGGGAATAGCGCTTGACACTTGGCCACAGGAACGTCTTGAAAGACCTTCAAGGAAAAAAAAAAAAAAGTGTGTAAGCAAAACACATCAATTAAGACGAATGAATAATTGAATTGCTCTTTATAAATTAGCTCTGGCAAGGCTGGAAAATAACAACAACTGGCCTTGACAGATTTATCCCGATCCATTTTCTTTGACCACACATCTGCTGGCAATAATTGTGTTTTTCATTATAGGCCAGACAATTAATCAGGATTTATTCTAAATTACAAACTTCAGCTCTTTGCGATTATTTAAACTAGAATAAGCAGACACTGAAATGCTGCATGTTTCATAATTATTAAGATCTTTTCAATGTCAAACGGTGATGAAGATTTTATCCACGATGGAGCAGCTGCGTCTTCACCTTTTCTCTCTGTATCAATAATATGAGAGTGGCTTTGAGGAGAAAGCACCGACTGTCACCTCTCGTGATTCTCCGCATGTTCCTGATGTCTATCTAGATGCCGGCCTTCATCCCCATCAAAGCCGTCTCCTAGCCTGTAGATCACTCGCTGACATAATCGGCTTTGACCACAGCACAGTTTGTTAAATTTTCGCAAGCCTGAGAAACTTTTAACGCAATCAGCTTCTGCAGAGAACCGGTGCTCCAATCAAAGTCCGCTTCCCTCGGTCTGATTGTGTAACTCCAAATGTTCATGTCATGGAATTGTTTTCTAAATGAAGAGCTCATAAAAGCATCTGCTGGTTTGACATTGTACAGCCAGGCTCACTCTGTGTCTACATTTTGTTTCCGCTCTGAATGAAGTCTGCAGTAATGAAATTAGCTTGTTCAATTAGCTCAGCTACAATGCTTCATGTCAGCTTAGTTTGTATTGTGTGCATGCACACTCAAAGTTACAGGCAGGGAATAGCTGTCTTGCCTAAATGGGAATTTTGGTGGATATTGATGGACTGACTGTTTGCTCTGTCACCTCGAATGTGACCAGAATGCCGAAAGCTCTACTTGTCGGTCTCTAAGTGAATGTTGGAAGTGAACAAACAATAACACTTGAGATTCATTTTTTTCTTTCAAAGTCTTTACAAGCCATCCCAAAGTTTAATAATAATAGTTCAGTCTAATCATTAAATGGGACCTTTATGGGTTTTGGCCTCTTTAAAAGACAAAAACAACATATTTGATTATGGGAGCTTTAGACCACTGAAGCTGTGATGGACTTTTTCATTATATTTTTTATTTTCTAAAAACAGAATGTTGTTTTTTTTTTTTTTTGCAGGAACCTCTTCAGAAATTTCCAATTCATCTTGCTGTATTGTCAGTCCAGGCACAGATGCATTCAGAGTACTGTGGAAAAACTCTGACATTCCTTATCTGCCAATTTAAGTAGAAACACACTTACACATATTCAAAGCCTGAACCCTCTTGGAGAGGTTTTCTGGTTATTTTTTTTTTACACAGAATATTTCTCCAGGCTTCTGTCAGGTCTTTCCAAAGTGCTTGTTTTGTTTTTTTTTGGCTGCATTTTGTTTCATTTTGTGTTAAGATGATCCCACAGTGCTTCAGTAATGTTGAGGTCCCGGCTCTGGGGAGGATTTGTCCCTCCATAAGACCTGTTGCCTGTGATTTTCAGTCCAGTTCTCATGTCGTTTTGGCATACCTTGGCTTTTTCTCCCTGATTCCCTTCCTTGAGAGCGGCTTCTTGGCAGCTACCCCTCCACAGAGACCATTTCTGATGAAGCTTCAGTGAACAGTAGATGATCAAACGAAGGGTCAGATGCATCTCTCTGGTCCCGTGTCAGGTCTCTGACGGATTCTCTCTGCACACTGTGCTGAGCCTTATCAAGTTTTCAGCTAATAGAGCTTATTTTCTCTATGCAAAACATTTTATGTTTGTCAATCTGATTTATTTTGGTCATTTATTTGTGAAGCTACAGAATTGGGAAGAAACTGTGTGCTTTTGCAACAACAAATTATATGGAGATCATATATAAGACGCTGTTTACACCACTACTAAGGTTTATTTGACGTATTTCACGTCATCTTGCCCCTGCACCCTCAGACTGGTGAAAAACACAACAATGGCAGACCTCTATGTCACGTTTGTGCTGCAGCATCTTTTTTTAATTCATTTGGTCGGCTGAAGCTAAACCTGTTTCTGGTGGAACATTTATGCCGTCAGCAAAGACACAGACTACGTTTCATGTAGAAACACTTCTGTTATTTATTTTGGTCTGAGGATGAGGCGCACACCTCACCTGGGTGTGTCGTTGCAAACTTTCACTGCCCACTAGAGGCATGGCGGGCGCAGTGCATCATTTCTGGCCCCATTTGCATTTCCCACTGAGATGGTTTTCATCCCATTATCGCTATGTTTGTTTGTTTGTTTGTTTGTTTTTTCTAACATAGCAAAGAAAAAGTTTAGCATTTTGTGTGGAAATGTTATCATGTAAACAGGGCCTGAAATTGGTTCTTGGCTAAGTTTTGTTGGCATTGATTCGTAAGTTAGGTGCCTTTTTTAAATGCTTGATGAGTTCTTGGGTCAGTGTTAAAAATGAAAACTGAAAAACACACAAATAATAATTAAGTTATAGCATTTTCCGTAAATATATACATCCATCTATTTTCTTAACCGTTTTGTCCAGTTAAGGGTCGGGCGGAAGCTGGAGTGTGTCCCAGCAATCATCAGGTGAGGGGCAGCTGCGCCCTGGACAGGTTTCCAGTCCATCTCAAGGACCATCTTCTGTAAATTTTACCTGAAAGTTGAATTTCCTTTTCCTTAAAAGGTCATTGTAAAGATTTTATCAGTTAACATGAGCGCATCCTCACTTCACAAAAATAAAGTTCAGACTCTACACCAGGGATTCTCAATCTAGGTTATATTCCTGCAGGTTTTCCAAGTGTATCTGCTGGAACACCTGACTCAGACTCGGAAAAGCTCTGCACATGTCGGCTAAATACACATTGATCTGAATCAGGTGTGTTGCAGCGGGGACACTGGAAAACTAGTAGGACAACCAGCCCTTGAAGATTAGGATTGAGGATCCCTTGATACATAAAATTATGAATGTAATTGTACTTAAAAATTTGCAATTAACTGATTAAATCTAAAGAGGGACAACTACTTAATGACACAAGACCACCTGACAAAACAGAAACCATCTGTTTTTTTGTCAGTTTAATCACTGTTTCAGCTTGTATTTTTAGATTTAACATAATTTTTTTTAACATGTCTCTCCAAAGAATGATCAAAATAACAAATTTATTAGTTTACAACCATGCAGACACATTAAAGGTACAGTATGCAAGAATAACTGACATCTAGTGGTAAAGACGGGCATAGCGAGTTGTAAGTGGTTGTAAGAGTTTTTTGTCCATTTGGAGACACCGTAGTAGAAATGTTGGCACAAATATGGCAGCTGCCATATATGTGGACCCAAAAAAGAGTGAGTAGATGTAAAAGACTGCATCCAAGAGAATAACGTTATATATAAACTTTCTCTCACTGATATTTGCTTTTATTACACACTGCTTCTTTAAGAATCAATTTGCTTTTATCTTTTTTTTTTTTTTTTAATTGAAACTTACAATAAATAGTGATTGTGTAGCTCTGCCTAAGTTTGCCTTTTAGTCCCAGGTGATGTTTTTTTTCTTTTAGAAAACTATATTAGAGTTGAATCATTTAATAAAAACCAACCAAACAAAATGAACTTAGTTCTTTTGATCATAACCTGCGATGAGGCGCACTGCTTCTAATCCTGCAGCATCTTTGCAGGGAGGTGTTGAGGGTCAGCCAAGTAAAGCGCCTTAAATAACAAGTGACCTTAAATTTATGCTGTAATAATAACACGCCGATGGAGCAGCTGACAGACAGAACACATATAAGAGAATTCTCCCAGCATGAAGCACACCATCATCTCACATCCACGCCCTGACCCCGCCCTCTGACGCTCAACATTTACACCAGACCGTGCAAACAACATGGGGTGTACTAAAACCTCCCTGATGCTCACTCACTTTCAAATCTAGGGCACGGGATTGCTCAACACACAGCAGATAGCAGTGGCAGATTTAGAAATAAAAGATTAAATGCTTGTCGGCTGAGAAACGCTAAATAAATAAATAAATAAATAAATAAATAAATAAATAAATAAATCTCTCTCTGCCACTTAATAAAGACTCGACACGAAAAGCTGGTAAGATCACATAAACGTACAATCACATGGACTTTTAAATTAAAAGATTTACTCTGAATTTTATTAAACATTTGCAAAAAAAGAAAAAAAAAAAAAAAAAAAAAAAAAAAAAAACATGCGCACATGCAGACACACACAAAAACACCTGGCAGGAAAATACCAGTTCAGCGATGCTTCCCCCTTGAGGGAACTGTATATTTAGAGTCCCAGGATCAAGGTCAAGGCAGGGGGCACATTATTGGGACGCGATGTGTTGTGTACACTCTGCTCTTCCTGAGGAACACCACTGTGACAACAGGTCCTCCTCTTCTGAATCCATAACACCCCTCACTGTGATCCCAGATTAGCTCTCATCAGGAAGAGGGAGCAGTTTAATTAAACAGAGCAGATCAGCTCCTCGACAATCTGATGGATAAGAGAGGCAGAGAGCGACAAGCAGGGAGAAATCAAGAAAAATTAAAAGACGATACGGAAAGCTGAGCGAGGCCGAGAGGAAAAGCAGAAAAGAGTCAACACGAGGTAACCTTATGAAAGAACGGCTGAAATCATAATAACAAAATGAATAATTCAGAAGGGGATGGAGGGAAGCTTCAGTTCTCTGTAATGAGCATTTTTGTGAGGTTTCAGTTTGGTAACCTAAGCAGGCCTTCAAGTGTGCGTGCCTGCCTTCAAGTGTGTGTGTGTGTGTGTGTGTGTGTGTGTGTGTGTGTGTGTAGGGGGAGAGAGATACTGCTGATTCAGTAGGGATGGGTGAAGGTGACCCTCGCCTGCTCCTGCTGCCTCCCTCACCACCTGATATTGATCCCTGTTGTCCAACTCAGATCTGACTCAATTCATTGCCTTCTTGACATTTCAAATATGGTAGTTAGTAAATTGTAACTCTGCACACTATAACTGATTAGTTATTGATTTGCCACCCAAGTTAGAGTGAACAGAATGAAGCACTTCACATGCACAGCCCTGCCAACTTCAACTGATAATTTACCTGTATGAACTGCAGCCATAGTTGTGAAATTGGCACATTTGTTGTTGTTGTTGTTTAAATTTCATCAGACTGCACACCAAGTGTGAGGAACTAAGAATAGAGCAGGCTACAACTGCAGAATTCAAATGCAGAAGCTGGGAGCAAAGGTTTGGACCACAGATGGGAGAATGTGCCTGCGTAGCCCTGCACTGTCAAGGGTAAACTACCTTCCACATACACACACACACTTCTCACCTTAAAACATGAGCATGAATATGCATGACACGGAAGGACGCAGGAGGTACATAATTAGACAATCAACAACTCCCAGATGATATGCATTACTACGACAGAGGGGAAATGCTCCTCTTTTTATCCACCCTTCTTGTTAGCAGTGAAAAGGTAAGTTGTGTTTGCACGCCAACATGAATTTCCACTTCCTAGTGGCTCAAACTTAGGCTGAGAGCTGAAATCAGGAAGAGAGCAAAAGCAGAACAAAACCCCCAAAGATTTTTCCACACTTAAAGTGTAAAACGGCTCCTGAGCTGATGGATGGCACCCCGAGAAAACAAACAGGTTAAATACCAGAGCTGCATGCGGGACCATGTGTTGACAATTCACCACCACATGCATCTCCTTAACAATTCCCATTTACAGCATCACCTTCAGTGCTTTCCAAATCCAGAGAAATGCACACTTCTGAGCCAGGTTCCAGCATCCATCACTCCCAAACAAGCTCCCCTTATCCAAATGGGACACACCCTAAACAAACAGCAACAGAACACACACACAATCACACTTACAGAGTGCTGCAAGGCAGTTGTGCACGCTCCCAAGCATAGGCATGCACACACACCTGGCTCTGAAGTGGCTGCCAGTCTATTATACAGCAAAATGGGTGCAGGTGTTCTAAACGAGAGCTTCTGTTTATTTTTCATCAAGGCAATTTCTGGAAGAGGAGATTGAAATTTGAGAAAAATAAATAAATAAATAAAGGTACCCAAAAACTTTCCAAATTTATTCATGGCCTCATCGGACTAAAACAACCCCCGCACACAGCTGTTAAAAGCAAACTTCATCTGTTAGAAATGACACTCATCCCTGAGGTGTCTGTGACAACCTCAACCTTCTTCACTCTTACTAGTTTACATGCACACAAAAACACACTGTACTGTCACCCCTCCCTCTCTGTCTCTGTCTCTCTCTCTCTCTCTCTCTCTCTCTGGCATACACACACATACTTGTATTACACACAACAGATTCTCAGATTTCTCATATTTAGGGAAAAATAGGCTACTGACCTGCCTTGCCGCTGACACACACACATTCTCTTCAAGCAGTTCAGCCTTTCAAAGAGGATCCGTTTGAACGCGTCTATATACATTGACCCGGCTGAGGTTAAACAATAAGCCAGCACTTTAATAAATAGGAGTTGTTCGGTTAAAAAAGCAGCATGCAGCCCGGCGGCGCCTGGTTTAATGTGGGGATTGCAGCGATGAGGAGGAGACGCTTTCACCGCAGCCAATCCCGGAGAAAGTCAGACACGATGTGCACGGTTGACGGGATATTTGGACACTAGTGATGCTCTGAGAGCTGTGGTGATCTTGTGGAGAGTGAGATAGAGAGAGAGAGAGAGAGAGAGAGAGAGAGAGAGGGAGAGAGAGGGAAAATAACACATACACACACACTTGCACACAGAGACACTACCGGGCAAATCTGACGCTCATAATTTTCCAGCAGCTGCTGCACTGCTGTGAGGTGAGGAGCGTGGAAGATAGATGTGTGTGGCCATGCCGTGCCATTTCAACTTGTGCAAAGTGTTTGGTCTGAACAATAAACAGGCAATTCCTTACCTCCATGCCCGCCTTTGTCCCGCATCAGATCATTTTTTTTTACTCCTGGTCGCTTTGTGGGATCGCCCGGGGACTGATGCAACTTGTTCCATAAAATGATGCTCCAATCAACAAAAACACAAACGTCGTTGTCATCGATTTTGACCGAGTTAAGATGTCATTGAACTGCTGGCGATGTACTCCCAGCAATCGAAGCGAGGATTAGACCAGCTTCGGGTTTTCCTGACTAAAAGTGCAGTGAAACTAAACTTAATGCAGGAGGAAACAGTGATGAATGGCAAAGGGGAAGGTTATCTGGAGAAGTTCAGGAGCAAAAAGGGGAGGGGAATAAAAGAGTTAAAAGTAAACGCCCCTTAACAGTCGCTACCTGCATCAGCAGCATCACCTTTTTTGCATAATCAGGGTTTAAAGGCGTGAGAACCAGTTGTAAACTAGTTGTTAGGATTTTTTTTTTTTTTTTTTTTTTTTTTTTTTTGTCTTATACAAGCGTAATTTGGACTACACATTTTAACACAACAATGGTTTAAAAAAAAAAAAAAAAAAAAAAAAAAAAGCCCAAATTTTTAAAATGAATTAAGGTGCATCAGCGATTTATTTGTGAGATTAATTAGAATATATATATTTAAAACTATTTTTAGTTCACTTCACACTTGTACTCGTATTTAATTGGGCTTTCATGTGCAAAGCAGACAAACCCTTTAAGAAGTCTTCTGACAATCCAACAGTGTTTTAGTGATGCATTATAGGAAATGTATTATTTACAACAACTAAGCCATACGATTTCTACTCAGATAAACTACAAGTCCCATCATGCATTGCGCCCCCTTCAATCTTCTACAAACAACGATGGCGTCGCACGGAGATGATACGAGTGCTCCTAAATCTGTTTCCTCTGAGGACCTAGGAGGGAAAAAAACAGCGGGGGTTTCGTTTGGTTTTACTAAAACAGTTAGCAGATTTAAACGGCCAACCACTGAAGTGTCGTCAAGGAAAGATGAAAGAGATTATTTGACTGGAATTGATGGGAATGAATTGCAGAGGTGAGCTAATCATGCTAACATGCTAAATAACCAATGGCAGGTTTACCGATGTCAATATTATCTGTTTTAGTATTTTTCTGAATTAATGTGCATTCTTAATGTTTAACAAAAATAAAAACAGTGGGGAACTGAAACACTTACAGGCGTTTCTTCCCTCTTCATCTTTAACTTTCACCCGTCTCGCAGTTCAAAACCAGTGGAGAAGCCGAAGGAGCTGATCATCCCTCTGATCCAGAAGAACCGCTGGTACAAACCGGACCGGCTGAACCAGAGCTCGGGACATGAAGACAAAACGCAGGGAAGGGGTCAGGACAACGACTCCATGGAGTCTCAGGCTGTCAAGGAGCTTATTGAAGGTGCGTGTGGAAGATTTCAGTGTATATCTGTGTCCATTGACGTAAATGAGAACCTCTTCAGATCCAAACTTATGTTTCTAATTTTCTCTTGTAGATTCACGGAGGCAGCTCGAGGAGTGGCAAAATGGGTCTCAGTCAGACAGTAATCCCAACTTGTCTATCCCACTGTTGATGCAAAACCAAGTCCCGGAGGGGTTTGAGGATGGAGAGCATATAAAGGTTGACCTGCGACCAGAATCTGTAAGTAGTGGTGTCAAACTCTAGTCCTCAAGTATCTGGAAGGTTTTTGTTGTTTCCCTCTACCAACACAGCTGATTCAAATCAAATGGATCCAGCAGCTTCTTGTCAGCCCATTTTTTAATTTTGGTCAGGTTGGTGGGAGCATGGAGACAACAAAATTCTGCAGGATAGCGGCCCTCCAGGACTGGAGTTTGACACTAATGTGTGGTTTAATTTTTTATAGCATTACAGACTCTATAACTAAATTAATGTTTAATTTATCAAACTACAAAGCCATACTCATAATATGTAAAGAAGTTATGGTTGATAGTTTATGATGGTGCAAACAGAAGCTGTAATCATGTACAGCAGGAGATGGATTCATGAATATGAGCTTGTCCTGATTAGAGATGGGAAAATCGATTCGAAAATTGGGATTTTTTTGTTTTGAATCGGCACCCAAAAAATCAGAATCAAATCGAATCAGGACAAAAGCATATCGTCACAACCCTAGTCCTGATAGTTATTTCCTTCCATTACTGCACAAAGTCGTGGTTAAATCCCATTCTTTAGTGACTGTAAACCCTAAAACAGAACATTATTCGCCTGCTGTGCTAAATTAAACTTTTCTCTGTAACAAGATAATGATGATTAATAGCAAAAACTTGACATTATGGATTTATTTTTATTTGCATTCTACGTTGCATCGCACGACAGTTCACTGTTTTTACAAAGCATTTGAAATTATGAAATGGCTCTCAGGCTGTGAGTTAATTATAACCACTTTTGATGGTCTGATGATTTGAAGATCGTGATGAGATCTACCAGACAGGCATATGAGGGAGGGCATGAAAATGCCTGACAGCGCAAAAATGTCTGGTACAGCAAGACTGTCTGCTGAAATCTGAGTGTGTGAAAGTGCTGAGTTGAATAACAACTCTGTGTGTACAGGGTGGCACATATGGGTACGGATGACTTTGTCAACCCAGCAAGGATTTAGTGGTTGACCAGCGTCAGAATTCTCCCCTGAGATTGAAGACTACTTGGATCTCTCTCTGTTAGTCTTAAATAAGCACACATCTCCTCACTGTCATCCCATATCTGCTCCATCGATGTAGGCGTGAGATTAGCTCATTTTAATTGGATCTTCTCTGATCAAGGCTCCCAGCCTTCCTCAGAGGAGAGCCTTCAGTGGTACACAGGGACAAAGGAGGAGCACTGCTCAGATCAGGGCTGCAGCTCCAGCAGCCCAGTGACTTCAGCCATCCGGGGCTGAGTCTAACAGCCTGGGGCCAAACGGCTGAGTAAGACCAGCATCACGAACTGCTTCTCTGTGTCAGATGCCCCAAACACTTTTGTTGTTTTCCAGAATTCAAAAGATTACATAAGTGCCTCTTGTAAGCCTTCAGACATGCCAATGCAGAGCATATAGTTTGGTTTTCCTTGTTCATATGTGGCTTTAATGACTCTTTATTTTTATGGAGATTATTTAAGTTCATGCTTTTGTCAGTCAACAGAAGCTGATTATGAGAGTGTTCCAGTTGAAGCTTATGGGCTTGCCATGCTGAAAGGAATGGGATGGAACAAGGAGGAAGGCATCGGACGAACTTTCAAACAGTAAGTAACAAAATCAGTTTTGTGCTTTATTTTATATCTTAATCTACAACCTAAGAAGCTGGAATGTTCTGTTAGGGGTAAAAGAAGATGAATAAGGAAAAATAAGATCCACAAGTAATTCATCCTTATGTAAACAAATACAAACAAATGAAAATAGCACATCATGTCAAAAACATCAAACAATGAGGTGTGCACTGCGTTGCATCACTTATTATTTGGAAACATTTGTGAATTCAGCCAATTGTAATTTTGAGATTAAAAATATTTCCCCATTCGGCCTCAGTATGAAATTGTAGTGACTCAGCAGTTCGGGGCTCAGGGCTGAATGCTAAATAGATTTTAAACTGAAATCGCAATTTAATTTAATCTCACCCGCAATACTGAAGCTGCGTCCCCCCTCAGCCGGCCTATTTTACATCCTGAACATGTCCACCTCTCTCTGGTTATTGATTTAATTCTTTCTGCTACAGGGATGTGAAGCCAATCGAACACCAGCTCCGTCCAAAAGGGCTGGGCCTCGGCGCAGATCGTTCGGCTATAAAGGATCTGGAGCCAGGCAGGCCTCAACGTCCCCCAAAGCCTGGAGAGGAACAAAAGAAGGAGGAAGAACTGGTGATGGGTGCTGGCGGTTGTGTGTTGGTGCAATCTGGGGCGCATAAAGATCTTTATGGGAAGGTACATCTGGTTGTCTGCTGCCTTGCCTTCTCCTAACACTCGCTTTAGTGGCTGGATTGCTTACTTTAACATTGATTCATGTGGCAGATAGAAGGAGTTGATCCAGACAACGCTCGAGTGGTGGTGAAACTTGCTATTGGTGGCAAAACTGTGACTCTCAGCCAGTACGGCATTAAACTGGTCGGGCGAAAAGAATATGAAAAATACAGCAAAGACCTTAGTGAGTATTATTATCATAGTTTTCTTTGTATTTGGAAAAATCAAGTTAAAATGAATTTAAGCTATGGCTAAACAAAAAATACATCAGAAATTTAGTTTATTCTATTAACACAGCTTGTATTGATAGAATAAAACACTCACAATACTGCAGTTGTTACACTTGCCAAGCTAAAGATGTTGTCTCTCCACTAACAGGTCGTCTAAGTAAAGCCCACAAAGACAAGGAGAAGGAGAAAGAGAGGGAAAAGGAGCGACAGAAACATGAGGAAAAGGAGAAAAGTAGCCACAGCGACAAGATAAAACACAAGTCCTCTGACAGAGATGGAGGGAAAGATGAGAGGAAGAGGAAACACACAGAATCAAGTCAAGACCGGTACATTCACACACAAAGATCCAGCAGTATTATTCACACATTGGTTATTTACCAGGACTTTAAACAGGATAATTCACCGCTACATAGTTGGCCAGCATTTTTATGAATATGTTTTTCTACTGTGTTTTCCCTGAAGAGAAAAGCCTCCAGTGAAAGAAGCAAAACAAGCAGCAGTTGCCCCCTCCTGGCTCCAGAGAGACCTGAAAGTTCGCTTTATAGACAAAGCTTTTAAAGGAGGCAGATATTACAACTCAAAGGTATCAAAGTCAAAGCACTGTTCCTTTTTGTCTGCTGTTAACTTGGATTACGAGAACTCCCTCCATAGATCTGTTTTCCGTGTGTTGTGGGTGTGTAAGATGCAGAAAGGATTACAGCGTCTTTCTCACTGTGGTTAACTTCTGTTTTTATTAACTTCAATCTCCAAATACAAACACACCAACAAAATACGTTGGAGCAATCACAGCCTGATCAAATACAAATCTAATGGTCTCTGTTTGTGTCATTATGTCAACAAGTAGCTTGTTTTAAAACTAAAACATGAACTTTCACTATGTCATATAATAATCATTATATTGTTCAGAACTAAAAAGCAGAAGTTTAGCTGAAATAATAACAAGCTTCGCAGACAAACCAGGCAGTTTTGCAGCATATATTTGTCACGATGGCTCTAAATCAGGGATCCTCAATTCAGCTCCTCGAGGCCCAGTGTATTACAGGTTGTAGAAGTTTCCTTGTGTTGAGCTTGACATCAAGCTTTGCACAAGTCTGAGTCAGATATTTTGCATCAGGGAAACCTGTAAAAGTTGCAGGACGCAGGTTTTGGGGACCAGAGTTGAGGGTTTGCGCTCTGAATGTCAGTTCTAAAATGGGTAAATGGGTGTTGCCGTTTGTGCAGATGCGAGTGGAGGATGTGCTGACTCCGTTTACCTGTGTGTGTCGAACTGAAGAGGGAAGACTGTTGGACGGTGAGTCGTCTCGGTTTCACTTTTTCTTTTCTGCTGGTTTTTGTTTTGATGTGTGCAAAATGTTTGTCTTTGCATGTTTTTTTTTTTGTTTTTTTTTTTTAAATGTATCTCCTGCTCATAAAAAAACATAAATGTCATTTTGCTTTCTAGTGTGTGTAAGACCTATATAGTTGTGTGAAAATTAAAGAAATAAGTCACAATATTGGTAAATTTATTGTTTCCAACAGTAGAATCAGGCTAAAAATAATCAATTTGAATCTATTAAAATGTCTTTTTAATAAATAAAACTCGCACTGTTTTTTTTTTTTTCCCCTACGTTTTTGCTCAGTGATAAACGGGACCCTACTCTTGCATGACTTCCTGATGCTCGACGACACAATTCAAAGGTTGCCTGAGTCGCTTTCGTCCAAAATCAGCTTTTCTCGCTGAGATATTGCTAAATTCAGGTTTTAAAATGAAAATGAAACTTTGTTTCTGGATAACCAGCAATAGAACTTCTAAATGTACAGCGGAAAAACTATCAGAAACCTCAGAAATGAAGAGAATAGATGATATTTTGGTTGGTTATGTTCACAGCTGTGACAATGCACCAACATCCCTAGAATTGGCTTATCACGCTGAGATATTGCCAAATGTACATTTTTCTTCACCATAAGGTTAAATTGTCCTGTAAACTGTTTAGCAGCTTAATAGATCTCACATTAGCAGCTAACGCTAAGACCCACGGCTCCACTATGTCAACAAACATCCAATGCACCATGCACGTACGTACTCTTAAATAAACAATGGGCTGGTAATTTTAAAATATTTTATCAGAGGATGTAGTCACGTTATGAGATTACCACAGTAATCTGATTACTCCCAGATTTTGATGGTCATGTAAACAGACTCAGTGTAAAAATAACTGTCTGAAAAAATCTTCAATATTCAAGAAAAATTGAAAAAAGAGTGTCAATGAGTCTACGTTGAATCCAATCAAGGAATGTGATGGCGATACCCGGCCGGCCCTATTCAACATTAAGATTAATAGGTAAATAGATTATGTATAAAACTTTAATTTACTTAATCTTAAATAGTAATATTCAAGCTTTAGTTTGACAATTTAAGTGATGAAAATTTTTATTCCGTTATAAACATAAACCTGCTTCATCAGCGGACAGCTCAGACATGTAGACATTAGGTCAGATTATGTCAGAATTCTTTACAGGAATAATCGGCTGCTTACAGGCAAAAGATTTGCTGCTGATGATGATTAGAGATCAGGTTTTTGTTCTCCTAAAGACTGCCGTGGTGGTTTCTGTCACTCGACATCTCCTCAACATTTAACACTTCTCTCTGTGGCAGATGTGAAGCAAGACATGCTGGAAACCATCATTCCAAAAAGTGAGCATGACTCTATAATGGTTGTATTGGGCGAGCAAAGAGGACAGGTAAGCCAATTATCCCCTTTCCTGCAGTGCACCTGTATCTAATTCACCATTACTAATCACAGCTGTTCATGTGTGGGTTCAGGTCGGCCGTATTCTTCAGCGCGACAAGAACAAGTGCAAAGCGATGGTCCAGCTCGACAGATACGAGGAAAAGGTGTTCACATTGGATTATGACTCCATTTGTCACTATGTGGGAGCAGCAGATCACTGATCCTGGAACCATTGTTATATCAAGCCACATTTTGTCCCGCCTCATGCTAAACATTGCTTTTTGCAATATTTAAAATATTTTAAAACATTGCAAATTTTTTAATAAAACCATGTCAAGAATTTTATTTGTGGAAATGTTATTAAAACCATAAAAAAACCGCTACAACTGTTATTTTTCACAGCTGATTTATTATGCACACTGACAGGTCTAGTTCCAACAAGAAAGTCAATCTTCAGGTATTATAAAATATATTTACAAGATGTTTGATGTGAGTATGAGGAACTGAAGCTCAGCATTGCTTTCATGACATGCACACATCTAACAGCTGCAGGATGTAAACAAAAGGTGACCGGCAACAGAGATGCGTGGAAGCCATTTTCTGCTCACTCCTTCGGCAGCTGGTTGGCTGCGTTAGCCCGAAGCACGGCGCCCGGACTGGGATACGGCCGCTGCTGGAACAGAGGTCCTGCTGCTGTGGTATCGGCACCAGTTTTTGCTTCGTTGCGTTTGGGCAGGCCACTTGACCACGAGCCTCTGTGAAGGTGAACCAACTCATTTTAGTTTAACAGCTCGGTGTGATAGATTATTCTCACAGCTGTGAGAGCAACCACAGCTTTCTGAACTTAAAACCTGGTTTACAACTACTGGACATGACTACTCGCCCTTGTCCACAACTTTGATTTGTGGGATTTTATTATTTACTTTGGCTGCCTTCATGCTAGGTTTGGAAAGCCAGCAATGCAAGATTTTAGTATCGAAAGGCCGTTGCATCAAATCCACTTTCCATATTTAAAGAAATACTTAAATTAATCCCTGACTTTTGTGTTGTTTTGCAAACTTGTACACACATTAACTAACCCACAATAAACAAAATCGTTTGTTATTAATGCAAAAATAATTTCAGACAACGGCAAACTGCATCCCTGTTGGTTAAGCTAATGGAGCTTGATATGGAAGTACTCCACATCTAATGTTCCTTAAACCCTTGAAGGGGATGCTCAGCTGGTGCAAACAGAGGACTGCAGCATTTGACTCAGAAAACTGCAGCCACCTTGTTCCCATGAGGCTCACCAGGCCATGTGACCTGGCGCCAGCTCTGCAGTGACAGCAATAGTCGAACAAAGTTTCTAACCAGCATGCATCAAGTTACACTGGAGCTGCAAAGCTTTGCATTAAATTAAGAGCCTTTAAATGTCAGCTTGGTCTTGAAGACCACTCCTTTATAACAGAAAGCCTGCAAGAGTAGAGATTAAATAGGCTTGTCATAAAAGGATAAGTACAAGCTAGGCAATTTCTTTTTTTCCTTTTTCCTAAGGATGGCTTAGTTCCATTAAGTGTCCCAGTATGACATGAGCCACACTCCGCTACATGAGGATTCTGTGTAGTTAACCTGTATGGTACACAGACTTTTTTGTTTTATTAGTTAAACCTGTCCTTATTTTAAGACTAGTCAAAATGTGGTAAAAAAAAAACTAACAAAAAAAAATTTTTTGGCTATTTCTAAGAAGAGGGATTTATGAAAACCTGCATTAAATTCATAAAATCAGAGTTTTCAGTGTGTAATACTTAACAGAAGTGCAGAGTGTTTGGTAAGATTATACAGTCCCATTTTAAAGAAAAACTGTGAAATTTAAAAAACAAATCAATAACTTGATCATTTCAGAAGCCAATTTCAGAAAACTATTTACTATTTAAAGTCAAATATGAGCTTGTATTAGGTTTAATCACAGTGTCCTAAAAAGAAGCAGCCGTATGTTGCATATAGTTAGGTTTATTGAACACTTGTAAGTAATATTAGCCAAAAAGAGTACTTTAAAGAGGCAGAGTCTCTCAGATTAGAATTAAAGTCAGGTAAGAGTCTGTTTTGGAAATGACTGCATGCTTTCTGGAGTATTCAGAAATCTGAATAAGCTCACTTTGCCATCCATAAACAATGATTGAACCTTTTTTTAAAATTGTTTTCTTCTTTAAAATATATTGAGGCGAAGTGGAACTTTTGTGGTCAAATGTATCACCATGTCAAATTCTTTTATAAATTATATAAATTCAGCTTCTTCTAAACTCCAAAGCCTACATCTGCAATGGTATAGGGGTGATGCTATTTGTGCATATGGAACTGGCAACATCTGGAAAGATGCTATCACCATCATTATCATCATGTTTTAGAGCAGCATGTGCTTCCACAATGTCTTTTCAGTGGGAAGTCTTTGCATATTTCTGCAGGACAGAATTAAATTGTAAGCTAAATCTCACAGAACAACATGTGCTTGTAATAGAAGAGTGACTAAACTGGCCTCCCTGCAGACCGAAAACATCTGCTGCATTATGAAATGTAAAATAGGACAAAGAAGACCCAGGACTGTTGATCAGCTTGTAACATACTAGTTGTGATGTGACAATATTACACTTTTAAAAGATCCAACAACTGGTCTCTTTATTTCTCAGATGTTTAAAAACTGTTTTTAAAAAGAAAATTTGAAGTTGAGCTCATTTTTTCTTTCAAGAAATAGTTAAATATCTCTTCCAACATCTGAAATGTAATTAAAGTAAAAAAGAAATACTGATTCTGTTGCCATTTACATCTTGCCTAACACTTTTTCAATTTGGGCTGTAAAACTGTAAACTTAACTGTAAAATAACTCAGAAGCCTTTTGACAAGTTAGAAAGTTAAGAAAAAAAACTAACAAACAGAAAACCAGGACAATAAATGCTACTACTGTACCTTGGAGCATCAGAATAGGCACTTGGATCCATAGGGTCCATCTCATCATCATTTTTTCTTCCTGAAAATAAACATTCAGCATTTAAATGTCTAAGAAGAAGCTTCTGTGTAGGATGAGGCTTCTGTGCATGTTACCTCTTTTGCTCTTGCCGTACGGTGCCACATCTTCTCTTCGCTGCTTTCTCCTGTCTCTGTCCCTCCCATCATCCCGATCTCGGTCTCTATCTCTGTCTCGGTCTCTGTCTCGATCCCTCTCCCTGTCCCTGTCCCTATCCCTGTCCCTGTCCCGGTCTCTCTCCCGATCTCTGTCTCGTTCCCGATCTCGTTCTCGCTCTCTGTCTTGCTTCTCAAACTGCCTCTCCACTCTTTCCTCTCCTCCATCAACTAAGGACGAAGAAAACATAATCAAGGCAATGGTTAGGAAATTAATCAGGACTGAAATCTGTGAGAAATAAGCTGCATTCCTCGATTTACTACATGATGATCAGACCCACAATAGTAAGCAGTAACGTTTAAATGAAAAGTACAAACAACTAACATATAATTACTGCATTTTAAAGACTTAAAACAACCATACCCTTTATTTTCTTGGCAGCTTTTGTTATCACTGCAGTGGGGTCATTTGGGGATAGCCAGGCAACTAGATCTGTCTCCACGTTCCAGTAATAAGGAAGACCACTGTGGGTTGAAGAAAAAGCAAACACAATGGTTTTATTTGCAGCCATAGGCTATATGGTTATAATATCCTCAGAAAATTCATTGATTCAACTCATTTGATGAGAAAATAAGACACAACAATGTATAGCAGACATTTAAACAGACGGTTGTTCCACAAAGAAAAGCCAAGCCACAAAAGCAGAGATATTTTGTTCATGTATATGAAATTCCAATGTGCAGAGTATTACGTAAGCAGTGTACATACCACGTAGCATCAAACACTTTGTACCAGTTTGGAGGAAGATTCTCTATCCTGGTGGCCTCATAATCTACATTGTTGTCGTCATAATCTTCCGCAATAATCTCTTCATCTGCCTCTGTTTAAATTGACAGAAGAAGCACAAGATATGCAAAATGTAAGACAACGGAGGGCAAAATGCTTGAAATCTCTTTTCCTCGGATGCAAAATGTTGTTCCGCTACCTTGATCCGAGGGTTTAACAATCCCTCTCTTGGCCAAGCGGGCCAGTAGTGCTGGAGGAAGAGGCATCCTGAAATTCAGAGAAGATGGATGTTTTGAAAGCAGTTCAAAATATATATATAAAAAAATAACTGCAGATACACACATGTAAACATGCACAGTTAGTAGTTTTATATTTATTTAAGGGGTAATTTCTTAATTAAGAGCAACATTTTCTTGTCAGTTTCCTAGAACATATTGTTTTCCAAATGATGCTTCTTGAATTATCATCTATAGGTTCTAGAGTCTTAATCGAGAAAGAAATTTGAAGGAGGGAGATTATGAGTTAATGTATAAATAATAAAAATAATTAGTTGTAGGTTGAAAATATGACAGACACCAGAGACGGCGCAACAGCGCCCACATTACATCAAACACGTGTAGATTTCAAAGGGATAGCATCATTAACATGCATGTCTCCTGTCTCAGCAGGTCTCCCTGGCCAGGAGTAGCAGTTCCTGTTGTCTATTGTCTTTCTGTCCTCTTCCCACCACACATCAGAGGCAGATGGCTGCCTGTCCTTGAGCCGGGTTCTGCCGGAGGTTTCCTTCCTGTTAAAAGGGAGTTTTTTCCTTCCCACAGTGTGCTTGCTCAGGATGGGAGATTGAGTTGGATCCTCCAACTCAATCTGTTGGTTTCCTTATATAGGCTATTATGAATTGGCTTTCATTATGTTTTTTTTTTTCCCCTGTCTGTGAAGGGTCTTGACGCTACATAAATAAAGTTGAATTGAGTTGAACTGAATTGATAGTTTGATTCAACAGCAAAAATGCTGGGACATTTCTTCAAGTTATCAGACTGTAAAAAGGACCAAGATGCAGGGTTTAAGTTAGAGGTCTCATTAACCTTCTCATGGCCAGGTTTTCCAATGGACATTACAGGCACCCACGGACGCCCACTCAGGGTCTATGTGGGGCAAACAGCAGTTTGGACATGAAACAAAATGTACATAAAAGCCATATAGTTACACCACAGTGTCTAGTGTATTGCTATTAGTACCATTGGCTGAGAGATGTTAGACATGTCGTTTCACAATGTATCATTCACGATTTTCAAAATGTTGCAGTGGGGAAGGGGGTCCCCTGGAGCACTTTAGGCCCAGGGGTCTGTGCTCTTTTAATCCGGCCCTGCTTAAAAGAGGCTTTTCTACCTCTGAGGTAGAAACGTCACATGGTTAAAGCATGCCATATTTTAGC
This sequence comes from Telmatherina bonti, assembly GCF_933228915.1. NCBI lineage: Eukaryota > Metazoa > Chordata > Actinopteri > Atheriniformes > Telmatherinidae > Telmatherina > Telmatherina bonti. The sequence continues at coordinate 31,561,808 of NC_136622.1, forward strand.
TGCCAGATACCGGTTAATAACTATAAATAATAAACGTTAAACATGTTGAAACATTTACATTGTGTGCGATAGTAAATTTAGCTGAAATATAAGAAAATAACATCGCATGGCCCTCCCGCCTACGGTAGCTCTGTAGCAACAGCTGAAAAGGCAACAAGCAGACTGCTGTTTAACACAGTACACACAAGCAAGAATCTTTATTCAAAAAGCCTTTCAAAAAATCTAAATAATTAAAATTTACCCGTGTTGGCGCAGATCCTTCCTTCCTTTACACGGAGTGAATGAATGATGCCACTTTCCTAAAAATAAAAAACACAGCCTACGGCGCGCGATTATGACGTCACAGCGTTCGCTCGACGACAACAAATAAACATGGAGGAATATGCGCGTGAACCTTGGTAAGATTAGTTTTTTATTTAACTTACGCTGCAGAATTAGATCATTTAAGCCAAGACCCGGTGTCGTATTTGCAATGTTAAAATTAATCGGTTAGTGAGAGCGAACTGACTAACTTAGCGTGTTTGTGTGAGTAGCTTAGTGTGGGATCAAAGATATAAACAGCTTGTTGTCAGGATGTGCACGCGGAGAGGACAAACTTTAACAACATCCAACTCAAACATTTCATGCAATTTAACAGTGAAAGCTGAGGGTGTGCTAAGGAGAATATCAATTTTGTGTGTCCTTATAATATTCCTTTAAGGCTAATCTATATGAAACTTTCATTAGAAATGCAAACAGAAGTAAATATGGTTAAACTGAACACAACTATTTCTCCACCCTCTTTATATGACCAGGGGATATTATCTATGTTGAAATATATAGTGTTGTATACGTCTTTTAATTAAAGTTTAATCCATTCTAGACTTCATACACTGCTCAAAAAAATAAAGGGAACAATAAAGTAACACGATGTAGATCTGAATGAATGTAATATTTTTAATAAATGTTTTGTTTTATCCCATAGTTGAATGTGCTGACAACAAAATCACATAAAAATTATTAATGAAAATCAAATGTATCAACCCAAGGAGGTCTGGATTTGGAGTTGTACTCAAAATTAAAGTGGAAAAACACACTACAGGCTGATCCAACTTTGATGCAATGTCTTGAAACAAGGCAAAATGAGGCTCAGTAGTGTGTGGCCTCCCGCCTGTATAACGCCTGGGCATGCTCCTGATGAGGCACCAGATGTTCTCCTGAGGGATCTCCTCCCAGACCTGGACGAAAGCATCCGCCAACTCCAGGACAGTCTGTGGTGCAACTTGGCGTTGGTGGATGGAGCGAGACATGATGTCCCAGATGTGCTCCGTTGGATTCAGGTCTGGGGAACAGATCGGCCAGTCCATAACATCAATGCCTTCATGTTGCAGGAACTGCTGACACACTCCACCCAAATGAGGTCTAGCATTGTCTTGCATTAGGACCAACCCAGGGCCAACCGCACCATCATATGTTCTCACAAGGGGTCTGAGGATCTCGTCTCGGTACCTAATGGCAGTCAGGCTACCTCTGGCGAGCACATGGAGGGCTGTGCGGCCCTCCAAAGAAATGCCACCCCACACCATTACTGACCCACTGCCAAACGGTCATGTTGGAGGATGTTGCAGGCAGCAGAACGTTCTCCACGGCGTCTCCAGACTCTGTCACATCTGTCACGTGTGCTCAGTGTGAACCTGCTTTCATCTGTGAAGAGCACAGGGCACCAGTGGCAAATTTGCCAATCTTGGTGTTCTCTGGCAAACGCAAAACGTCCTGCACGGTGTTGGGCTGGAAGCACAACCCCCACCTGTGGACGTCAGGCCCTCATACCACCCTCATGGAGTCTGTTTCTGACTGTTTGAGCAGACACATGCACATTTGTGGCCTGCTGGAGCTCATTTTGCAGGGCTCTGGCAGTGCTCCTCCTGTTCCTCCTTGCACAAAGAAGGAGGTAGCGGTCCTGCTGCTGGGTTGTTTCCCTCCCACGGCCTCCTCCACGTCTCCTGATGTACTGGCCTGTCTCCTGGTAGCGCCTCCATGCTCTGGACACTACGCTGACAGACACAGCAAACCTTCTTGCCACAGCTGGCATTGATGTGCCATCCTGGATGAGCTTCACTACCTGAGCCACTTGTGTGGGTTGTAGATTCCGTCTCATGCTACCACTAGAGTGAAAGCACCGCCAGCATTCAAAAGTGACCAAAACATCAGCCAGAAAGCATCGGAACTGAGAAGTGGTCTGTGGTCACCACCTGCAGAACCACTCCTTTATTGGGTGTGTCTTGCCAATTGCCTATAATTTCCACCTGTTGTCTATTCCATTTGCACAACAGCATGTGGAATTGATTGTCAATCAGTGTTGCTTCCTAAGCGGACAGTTCCATTTCACAGAAGTGTGGTTGACTTGGAGTTACATTGTGTTGTTTAAGTGTTTCCTTTATTTTTTACATTTATAGTGTAGCACCTTCCATAAGTAGCAGTTTAGATTTCATTGTACAATTATGCTGTGATAATAAAGACTGTCTATCTCTCTTCTCTCTATAACATAATATTTGGTTTCAATAATGTGTGGATTGGACTTATATTTGTTGCTCTTATAATATTATATAGTTTGAATTAAATGTATGATTGCAAGTAATAAGATAGAGAATGTCTCACTGTTGCAAATTTAAGATGAAACCTGGATAAGGAAGCAGGCCTTAAAGGTGGAGTATGTAAGATTTTCAATATTTTCAAAATAAATTAACTAATAAAATAACTACAATCATAATTAGATAGTTTTTTGAACATGTAGGTTCCAGTCTGTCCATATTTGATGCGTTATTAAATTACAAGTTTAATTAATGACAAAGGCCCTTCTTAAATGTTTGCCTACTAGTAAAAAAAAAAGTGCTTTTTGTCATTTTTCATTAATTAAACTTGTAATTTAATAACGCATCAAATATGGACAGACTGGAACCTACATGTTCAAAAAACTATCTAATTATGATTGTAGTTATTTTATTGGTTAATTTATTTTGAAAATATTGAACATCTTATATACTCCACCTTTAAGCGTATAACTGGTCCATGGATGCAGCGTCTTTTCAGAATCCCTTACTATAATTATTTAGTTAACTGCTTAATTACACATTTAGCTAATTGTATAAAACAGTAATGCTGAACACAGTAATGAATTTATCCACTTTTTTTTGCTTTGAACTCATGCAGCCATTCAGGGCAGGTCTCCACTTTTTCACTGTTTCCGTCACTAACAGCATCCATATGCATCTTCATCTCCCTTCTCTATCCCTTCCTGCAGCCCCTGGAGAATAGTGGATGACTGTGGAGGAGCTTTCACAATGGGTGCAATAGGAGGGGGGGTGTTCCAGGCAATTAAGGGCTTCCGAAATGCCCCTGCTGTGAGTTCACAATATACAGTTATTTATTCATACCCTTTCATTAAAGAAGGGAAAAAAACAGCTGTCTGTAAAATAAGCTGAAATTGACTAAAGTAATAATAAATAAAAGTTTTATGAAAATCATTACATTATTTTCTAATTCTGGTTCAGTAGAAATATATAGTTTTTTAAAAAGCAAACAAATAAGATAATTTATTACATATTACATCACTCATAAACTAATATTTTGTTAAACAATCCTTAAATGTTTCCGCTGCAGTCAGGTGTTTTCTGTTCCTCTCAGTCAGACTTCTGCACCTGTTGACAGGTATTTTGTCCCTCATGTTCAACAGAAAAGTGCTCTAATTTGTCCAGGACCAATTTGTTTGTTTGTTTTTTTTTTCTTTCTTTCTTCAACTCAATCAAATAAAAAAACAGTGTCTTATATTACTAAATTGTATTTTTGCAAATTTTTAGTTATTGTTCCTTTTTTAATTCTCCAGTTATTTGAGTGACTGTTATAAATTCAGCCTTTTCTTTAATGAAAGGGGATGAATACATATGAGCAAACCTGTAAATGTTTGCTCTCTGATTTATTAAGTCTTAAAAGGCTAAATTCAACCATGTTCTAATATTTCAGGGTGTTGGACACAGACTGAAAGGAAGTGCAAATGCAGTCAGAATAAGAGCCCCACAGATTGGAGGTGAGTAGGATGTGCTTTGTTGATTTTTGTCAGGTTGTGATGCTGTATTGCTTTTGTATATTAAATTAGTTCAATGCAAGCATGTTTATTTGGATAGATGAAGCCTTATTATATAAAACAAACTTGCATCGTGTCAGACATGCTCATCAGTGTGTATAATATGCAGGCAGCTTTGCTGTATGGGGAGGACTCTTCTCCACAATCGACTGTGGTTTAGTTCGCCTGAGAGGGAAGGAGGATCCTTGGAACTCCATAACAAGTGGTGCGCTGACTGGGGCCGTCCTAGCAGCACGCAGTAAGAAGACACCTTATAGTTGTCTGAACAACACGCCGGTCTTGTGTCAGTGAAAAGAATGAATGACTGATTAAAGTCTTGTTTTTCTTCAGATGGACCATTAACCATGATGGGCTCTGCCATGATGGGAGGAATTTTGCTTGCTCTCATTGAAGGTTTTGGTATTCTGCTGACCAGATATACAGCACAGCAATTTCAGAACCGTAAGTGATATGAATGATTTTTGCTAATTATATTTGTGTCACATGAATAAATCTCTGGTAACCTGTCCAAGGTGAACCCTGCCTTAAGTCCACCTTCAGCCATATTGTACAAGATGTTTCATGAGTGACACACAATAAGTATTTTCTTCAGTCCACATTAAAGGAATAGAAACAGATTTTACTCTGCTGATATCAGAAAAAGTCAAAGCTAGTCATGGAAGAGAGCTTTAGATCTCTGACATCCCTGCTGAGACGTGTTTGACAGCTCGAACAAAAGCTTTGAAGCTCCGATGATGGTCGTTACCACGGAAATAAGTGTTTGTTTGTGAATATGTGAAGTTAGCACAACACGGACATTGTCATCATTCATTGTCCGAAATACCAAAGAAGGATCTTTAAAATCCACTTGAAGACAGTCAATGTCTTCTGACTGTCTGAAATTCTGAAATCTGTCAGCTAAACCAGCAAGGGGGACTGGTTTAGCCGGCAAAAAAGCCAGATGTTTTTGGCGGCATCTTGAGCAGGTTATAATAACCTTTGGAAATCTTTAATAATTCTCTTTACTTCAGCTTCTTCAAATTTGCTTCTATGAAAGTCATTTCACAGGAATAAAACAAAAAATCTGCTTTTAATGGGAAATTATAAGGTGAATAAACTCTTCAGGCCATCTTTGGTAGTTACGAACCTGTTTGAGTCGCATGTGCAGAATTGACTAAAAGAGCTATTTTAGTCAGTTTGGTTGTTCACTATAAACCACACCGATAGGAACGTTCAGTTCTGCAGTCAGGGTGAAGGTAGCCGCATATGCAGAGAAGTCCAGACCTCCTTTCCTCCAGGGGAATCTCGAGACAATCCCAGGACCAGCAGAGAGATTTAGTTCTTCCAGTGAAGTCTAGTGTCTTAGTTCTTCCCTGGAGCTTTCTGCCCTGGTGGGACCTGACCAGGCAAGCATCAATGAGGCATCCTAACCACCTTACCTGACTCCTCTTGGTTTAGAGGAGCAGTGGCTTTACTCTGAGATTATCACTTAACTCTAAGGGAGAAATCTGGCCGCTTTTATGCACAATCTCATCCAGCTGTTATCCACAGTTTGTGAATATATATGTGGGTAAGAATGCAGATCAACTGGTAAAAAGTTTCACCTTTCAGGTCGGCTCGTTTTTCACTACAACAGATTGATACGGAGTCTGCATCACCGTGGATACCTTAACAATCCTTCTGCCCATGTCCTGGTCCAGTTGTCAAAGAAGACCCTTACATCAGGGATCCTCAATCCTGGTCCGATGTCCTGCAGGTTTTCCAGGTGTCCCCGCAGGAACACACATTTTAATCAGGCATGCCCCAAAGGGGACACATGGAAAGTCTGCAGGATACTGGTCCTCAAGGACCAGGATCGATGGTCCCTGCTTTAGATACTTGAAACCTGCCACATGAGACAGGATCTCGATTATCATCTTTTTTTTTAAATTTATTTAGTTAGTTGGTTCATTGGTTAGTTGGTAACTCACTAACTCATCAGTGACTCCAAGACAGGTTTGGTTCTTTGTGGGTGCTGCTGAACTGACCAGTCTTTACTTGTCTCTACTAACCCCCCCCCCCTCTCTATTTTGCATATGAAATTAATAACCATGATTAATTTAAAGTTTGATAAGCCTGTTAAACGAACCTTTTCATGACCACTTTCTTCTTTTTTTGTCAGCTATTCCCTTTGCAGATGACCCCAGTCAGCTGCCTCCAAAGGACGGAGGTCAGCAGGAGCAGCAGGGACCAAAAGGGCTGTTTCAGTAGAGAGCATTAAGGACTCAGACCAGCTGCGGGCACAGTGAGTCAAACCAGTGCAGAATGGGAATGCCGACTCCACAGTCAGGGCGATCAGCTGGACATACTGGTTCCTTACAGTGGTGACAAGTGTCGCACTTTTTTTCTCGCACCTCAGGAACAAAATTATTACTATTTATGAATGTGAGCAAAAGTCCTGAAAAATCTCAAGTTTGCACATGATCATGCAACTCTTTGTGTATTCATGTATTTTGTGTGTGTCATTACTTAAAATATGGAGTCCTGACATGTATATGTCACATGGATATATGGTTATTTAGCATTGATAGAAATGACATCATCAAACCAGTTTGTCATTTTAAAAAAATGATCTATTTTGCTTTGCTTTCAATAATACAGGGAGAGCATCATTCTCAGGTGTGTTTGGCAAATCTGGGACTTAAGTTAGCAGTCACAAGGACTACAATCGAAGGGCTGCTAGCAAGCTGCATGGCTCACTAAATAATATGCAAAATCAGTGCAAATGGAGAAGGACATACATGGGTTTGGTGTCATCTGTAGTCATTTCTCATATAACTCTCCCCAAGAAAGAAAGCAAATGTGCATCCATTGGTTTTAACATGGACTGGAGGTCTGACTAAATGCTTTGTTTGTGTGTGTGTGTGTGTATTTAAATGTCAGAGGTGACAATCTCGCTGAGGACTGTTTTTAAATTATGTATGTGTCTGAGATGGCTCAGCAAAACCTCATTCCATTCTTTGCTTGCACTTTCTCCTCATCAGTCATTGCCTCACCAGGCGGTTTCTGCAGCTGTAAGTCTGCCAAATATGCATTGTTACTACATCATGTCTGCAATGAAGCAAAATGTGGGTTCTTCTAGAACTTATGGCTGGATGGAGGTGGTTTGATTAGCCAGGTACTGAGCATCACTTTTCACTTAAATGGCTTCTGTACCCAAAGTCCACTGTTTACGGACGATGAAGTTTGTCTAGAAATAGTGTTTATTTTATCAGAATATATTTATTGTACAAAATGAATAAAGTTCTAAGATGTAATTTAATAACTGAATTTGTCTCTTTTATTTCAGAAAGTTTAAAGTTGTGATTTTCTGGTTTAGGACTGATGTCACAGTTGATGCCAAAGTTATTCAGACGGCTGCCAAATCTTCATTACAGCACAGTGACGGTGCATTAAACGGGGTTATTTAAGGTGGAAAGATTATAAATACTTTTTTTTTTTTTTTTTTTTTTACCTTAACAGTGCTTTTCAACCTTTTCTGATCTTTCAGTATTTTCTAACGAGAATTATTTATAACCACTCTGAGTATTTAGTGGTGAAGTTTTCATTTGCATCACAGTGCTTAAAAGTTCATTTTATTTATGGCAGTAATAATAATAACAATGACAACATGGGCTGCATGGAAACGTAGTGGTTAACACTGTGGCCTCACAGCAAGAAAGTTGCTGGTTTGAACCTCAGCGGGGGGGTTGGGGCTCAAATGGTGGCGTTTCTGTGTTGAGATTGCTTGTTCTCCCCGTGTATGTGTGGGTTTTCTCTGGGTACGCTGGCTGCCTTACACAATGACACACTCCAGTTTCCCCCACAGCTTAACTGGAACAAGCGGTTAAGAAAATGTATGGAATATAAATAATACTTTATTGGTAAAATTAGACATTTAAAGACTATTTACAATAAAAAAAAAGAAGGAAAAGCCAGTCTTACAGGAGTTCTGAGGAGCAACTTGTCGCCTTGTGCAGATGGAGAATTGGATCGAAGTCCAGATTTGATGCAATCAACTGGTTTTCCTTAACTGGCTTATTTATGATGAATTGGTTTAAATTGATGTGTGTGAAAAGGTTCCCTGAGATGATGGTTTGTTGTTTCTGATGGGTTGTGGGAGCAGGTTATGGGGGTCACCAGGTCTCCCAAAGTCCGATGCTTGGTACGCGTGATGGGAGTGAGGAGGTTTTTGTTGGCAGAACGAAGGCAGCAGGTAGGACGGTGTTGTTGAAGGTCAGAGAGGGTAGGGAGGGGCCAGGTTATGGAAGCACTGGTAGGTGAGGAGGAGCAGGAGCTTGTATTGAATGCAGTATTGAAGAGGGAGCCAGTGGAGCTGTTGTAGGATGGGGGTGACATGATATCTGGAGGAGGTGCTTGTGAGAAGGCGGACAGCGGAGTTCTGGATGTTTTGCAGTTTTTGAACAGGAGTGGAGATAAGTCCATGTAGAAAACTGTTCCAGTCGAGTCTGGAAGTAAGGAGTATGTCTTTGCAATCACTTATCAGTCCTCAGTCACCGCCTCACTTTCCTTAGTCTGAGCCAAAGTCCTCACATTGCTCTCTGTTAACTTATTCTGGCTGCATATTTCAGATGTTCATCACATTTGAAGAACCAGCTGCTGGAGGCAAAGATTTCCTTCAAGCTGCAAGATGTTTTTCTCCAGAATATTTTCTCTTTTTTTATTATTTCTTTTGTCATGAGGCTGCTAACTTTGAAGTTTCTTCTTGTATTGACTGAAAAAGAAAAAAAAAAAAGCAGGGGTGGTTTTATCAGCTTTTTCTTCTTTATACCAAACAAAACTAACATCCCCGTGGTAACATCTCCATCTAGTCCGATCACAAAATCGATCATGAAAGGCTTGCTCCTTTTCCAGTCAAGTTTTTGCTGTAGTTAAGCTCTATTTTTGTCCATGGAAGATTGTTGCCTTGTTGATCCTTAAAAATAAAGATTCTGTTGGAAAACATCAGACTGTCTGCAGGAAAAGCTCTCCTTGGATGACAGCAGAACCCCCAAAACAATACATGGATCACAGCCAAACAAGTTTAGAAATAAAAAAACGAATTAAACATTTTCAAGAGGTTCAGAATAGTGCAGGGTAGAAAATACCAGATTGATATGATGAGAATATTTAATAAATTCAAAGATCATCACATATCACTGCCACAAAAACCTGATGTAGACATGCAGAGCTTGTCATTAGTTGTAAAGCACAATCTGGCATTTAGGTTATTATTTTAGTCCCAGTGTAACCAGCAGTGGATACAGCCCAGTATGCGTATGTCCGGTGCGCGTGCGCCCCCCGGTGTCGCACTGCGTTAAACTTCCTGCTTCTGTCCAAGGTCCTGGAATAGTTTCCAAACTTTGCAGCTGTTTTCCTGCATCGCCTCTGACTTCCTCAATAGTTTCCCCCTTTCTAGACTATGATATTAGCGCTGAATGAGGGGGGAGGCCGACAGTTTCTCCTCCTCCACCTGAAAGATTTCCTCTTGTCATCCTTTTAACCGGCTCAGCTGCTTTAATCCTGACGCCTGACCGCCGCGGATGCGGGCGCGCGTTTGTTATAATAAACTCTTCCCCGTTATGTTCCAGCGTGGATAGAAAGCAATTTCAGATCTGTCCTGCTCAGGGGGAGAACATAGCCTTCCAGAAAGCGGATTTAATTGGATTTCCACGCGGTGAGGAGGATGGCCTGAAGCCTCTCAGCCGCACCGGCGCGCTGCGTGTGGACGTGGAATGACCGGCTGCACATGGACTGTTTTTTTTATTTTATTTTACATCCTATACTAAAGAAGTTCTCCTTTTTGGGGGGAGCTTAGTTTAAGTCTGTGATCCTTTACGCATCACAGATTGTCTGAGGAGTTGATGGTGCGATTTCTCAGCTGACTTGGTGGTTCCAAACTGCGGAAATGGACGCTGCAAAGAAAGGTAAGTCTCCCAGCTTCTGCTGGCACATTAGTGCAGGAATTATTATATTTATATTATATATGTCCTTACAGGAAAATGCGTTAGTAGTTTTAACACCATTGTCACTTTAAAATTAGCCAACTGAATGTTTACCAGGTATAAAAAGCTCCAGTCAGAATCAAAACATTATTTTATAGGATAGACTGTCTTTCTCAGCTGGTTTTTTTTTTTTTTTTTTTTTTGTCCATTCAAGGTTAAAATGATTGAAGTGCCTTCAGGTGTGTGTTTGTGCATGGCCATGTCAACAGGTGTTCATGGGCCTACTTTGGGATAGTGCTAGGCTAAGTGCCATGCTGCTCCTAATAAAGAACTAGGTCACATCTGGTCCTTATAATATGAGCCCTCCAGGACAGAATACCTGCCTGTTGCAAGCAAATCCTTTCTTAATTGTGTTGGATAATATGATGTGCACTGATACAAGCAGAAGGCTTCAACTTCATGTAATGCACATCTGAAACAACCCAAAACATGCAGCACAGCTGTGAAAAGTTAGACATTCAAGGCATCCACGTTCCACCTTAATCCAGACAAAACAAACACTTTAACAAGAAACTGTTTCAACATTAACTTTAACTTTCACACGAACAAAAAGGCCAGAGAAAAATGTTTCTCTGTGTTATACTTTATGTTTTGGACAAAAATAAACAGAATAAATGTCTTTTAGTAAATGGTTGAGATGTTAAAAAGAAGTTAATAACAATGTAACAACAGGGTTGACATTTAAAACAGTGGTGGTATAACAAATACTTTGTTTGGGTTTTACATACCTAAACCAACAGATAAAGATGCTCAGGCAGGTTTATTTCCACAACTTTTTAAAAGAAATGAATCAAAGTCCCTGCAGATTGACCTCTACCAGATAGTAGAGCAAGACCCTAAAGGGTTAACAAGTCACAAACTGCTCATGTGTTCGATTTTATACGGGAAAATGATTGCATGTGTTGTCTTTTTTATTTTTGACAGATGCGGTTGCCGGGGGCGATGCAGGCAAGTCAGACACCCTGGGTTCGACTGGCTCAGCCAGGAAAAGAGGAGGGGGGGCCAAGAAGGCGATACAGGCAAACAAGTCTGCCCTCAGGGCCCCCCGAGCCCTGTGCTGCCTCACTCTGAGCAACCCAATCCGCATGGCAGCACTGGCTCTGGTGGAGTGGAAATATCCTTTTTTTTTCTCCTCCAGTCAGTCGCATGTGTTGCAACATGCAGAGTGGGATGTTTATGTTGATGTTGATTCTGCAAAAACTGCAAATATGTGGCATGTAAATAAGTAACTGATGGTACGAAAATTTATCCAAGCAGTGGTGTGACTCTTCCTCTGGTCTGTTGGAGCCTTAACCAACATCTCCACGCCTTTTGATATTTTTATTCTGCTTGCCATTTTTGCCAACTGTGTTGCCATGGGCGTCACAAAGCCGTACCCAGATGATGACTCCAACGCCACCAATCACCAACTTGTGAGTTTCACACAGAAGGTTCTGTCTTCATCAGCACATTTTGGGCATTTTGAAAGTAACAAAGTGATACATGATACTTCCAGCTTGAAGTTATAGAAGAAAAAACTTGGTTCAAACAATTATTTAAGGGCATTAGCATGAAATTTAGCAAGAATGAAGCGTTATAAGCTGACAAGTGGGAACTGTACACGTTTTGTTGGCCTTAAAATGATACAGCACCTTTAATGCAGAAAACTGAGTATAAAACCCAACAAGTCATGATGCAGGCAGAATACAAAATAAATGAGACACTGAAAACATAAAGACCTGATCAGTTCCTGCATTTCTTCATTTGTGCGATGGATTTATGCGTTCTTATGCACACTTAGCTTCAGCATCATACAGTCGGTGTAGACGGCTTGTAAGAAGGAGAGTTTGCAGAAAGATGAAACCAGAAGCAGCAGGATAAAAACGCGTTTGCTTTGATCACACTGCTTTATTTATTTAGTGTCTGAATGAGCGCTTTGTCTTTGAGAGCATAAGAAGCTGAATGCTTGAGACGCTGTCGTCACGTGAAGGACGGCTGAGCCTCTTCTGCGTATTCTGTACATGCCGTTTGTTTCTAGCGCTTCACACACACACTAAGAACTGCTTATCCTGAGTGAGACACCGCCAAACTAAATTCTTCTAAAAGTGTTCAAAACTGGGATTTTACTGGTATGTGAGAAGGAATATGATGAGTGTTTGGGGTGTTTTGCAGAGTCCAGGAACAATGAGTGAGATGTGGTGATCTTGTGCTTGGTAATGGTGTTAGAGGAGAAAGGTTGTGCTGTGACCTCGGCTGAGTGAGCCTGTCAGGGATCATGACTTACTTAAACACCCACCATCTGCCTCTTCTCTCCGCGCCTCTCCGAGCTTATCCTTGTTCAACTTTTTCCTGATCGTTTATGTCGTTAAATGACTTATCAATTAAAAGGAAGTCAAATCATTTAAAAAAACGAACCAATCTAAATAATATAATGATCATTTGTTTGTAGAAGTCACATTGTGAATTTAAATTGTCTGAAACACTCCTTCAGCCTGTGTAAAGTAAAGATTATTAAATATCTGAGACTGACTCTAAGGGAAAGTTGTCTTCAGGCTAGCAAGCTCTCTCTCTGACACACACACACACACACACGCTCACACACATGCATGCGAGTAGTCTTGCAGCAGGATGGATGTTAACAGATCCCTTTATTGGATTTCACTGAAGAGGTAAGCTGACAGTCTGTTGCAGGGACTTCATATCTCTTCGCATCATTACTTTGATCAGGTTATGACAAACGTTATTAAAATGCAGACAATCAGTCATCTTGTATTAAACCACATCATTGCTGGATTAATGCATCAGTCTGAAGGAAAAGTCAAAGTGACGGTGATTAGTGGGATTAAGCTGAAGGTTACAGAAACAGGATCTGGTGGCAGACTTATACGCGTTAGGCAGTAGGTTAAGAGGTTAGACACCGCTGCCCTTAACTCTTAATGATTATGCTAACGACCTTTTGTAAAAGTCAGATGCTGTGTTTGATAAATAGCAATAATACTTTTTAAATGTCAGCGTTATACTTTTAACAGCAGCCTGACATTTTCTTTAGTTTTCTTCTTCTTTTGTATTTATTTATTCATCTTTTCAGATTAACTCGCTGACCGGAGAAAAGATTATTCCAACGTCAACTTTTCTTTTGTTTGCAGGAACAAGTCGAATACGTCTTCCTCGTCATCTTCACCATCGAGACCTTCACAAAGATCCTCGCCTACGGTTTAGTCATGCACCCCAGCGCCTACATACGCAGCGGATGGAACTTGCTCGACTTCATTATCGTCATCGTCGGGTATTTTAGTCATTCACAAAGTCCCAGTTTTCCTCTACTAATGTTCCGTCATTGATTAAAAAAAAAAAGAAGAGGAGCAAAAGCCATTTCCTGTCTGCGCAGGTTGTTCAGTGTGATGGCGGAGGGCATGACGGATCATAAGCCAGGAGAGGCCCATCACGCCGCGGGGAAACCTGGAGGTCTGGATGTGAAAGCTCTCCGAGCTTTCAGGGTGCTGCGGCCTCTTCGACTCGTATCTGGAGTGCCAAGTGCGAGTTTCCCCCGTTTTTCTTCTTCTCCACCCCACATTACCTGCAGATAGGTGTGAAAAGTGTGTGTTTGTCCTCTCAGGTCTGCAGATTGTGTTGAACTCCATCATGAAGGCCATGGTCCCCCTTCTCCACATCGGTATGCTCGTCATGTTCGTCATCATAATCTACGCCATCATCGGCTTGGAGCTTTTCATCGGCAGGATGCACAAGACGTGTTACGACATGAGCACAGGTCTCTGCTCACTTCTCAGCGCTTTGCATCACCTCTTAGCAGTCGTGTGTTGCTTCAGTGGGTCCTCTGCTTCTGGCTGCAGGTCTGATAGTGGAGGACGATCCATCACCTTGTGCGTTTGCTGGAAACGGGCGTTTTTGTGTCACCAATGGGACCGAGTGTAGGGGAAAGTGGGAGGGACCCAACGGTGGGATCACGAACTTTGACAACATCTTCTTCGCCATGCTGACAGTTTTTCAGTGCATCACTATGGAGGGTTGGACAGATGTGCTCTACTGGGTACAAATTCTCCAACATTTCAGTTTCTGTGTTTTGCTCTGCTTTCTGATATTTACTGTCTGACTTCCTGCGTAGATGAACGACGCCATCGGCTACGAAATCCCATGGATTTACTTTGTGTCTTTGGTCATTTTTGGATCATTTTTCATCATCAATCTCGTATTGGGTGTGTTGAGCGGGTGGGTAGTTGCGTCACCTCCTTTCATACTGGGTCATAAAATCCAATGAAGCTCTTAAAATTGATTCTTAACACACAAGTTGAAGTGTTTTGCATGTGTTTATGTGCACAGAGAGTTCTCTAAAGAAAGAGAGAAAGCTGTGGCACGCGGTGAGCTGCAGAAGGCGCAGGAGAGCAAGCAGATGGAGGAGGACATGATCGGCTACATGGACTGGCTCATCGAAGCCGAAGACGTGGACGAAGAAGGAAACAAACGTGAGTCAGATGCATCTTCACGCTGATATTCTGCCTGCAGTCTCGCATCCAAACATTTATGAATACTGTGCCTCTGCACATCTTTGAAGGTGCTGCAATCGCAAAGAAAAAGATGATGAAAAAGTTCGGCTGGTACAAGCACAGCGAGGATGGGGGAGGTATGTCCGCTGTCAGAGTCACTGCTGCGGTTTTTATTTTGTTTATGACGTCTTACAACTGGTTCATGTGTATGTGTGTTCAGAGTCCGACTCAGACGACGATATCGCGTACCTGGATGATGACAGTGGCTTCTGTGCTTCTCTCATGTAAGGCAGCAGACAACCTTGTGGTTAGTCACTATCACTTTGCAAAGAAGAGTTTGCGTAACTTTATGAACATCTTTCTTTGTTTCTTTCAGGGCAAAGATGATGGCCAACAGCTTCTGGTGAGATTTGTGACTCAACACAATTCTTTTTATATGTTAAAACATGAAATAGAGCAACTTTTTAAGGAACTGATTTGTTAGCTGTATGATCCGCAACATTTGATTTTTTTCTCACAAAAATAGAAAAACCTGGAGAATAATTGCAATTGAACTGAATTTAGTTTTGTTTAATTTCATTTAGTTTCATTTTAAATTAAGTTTTTAAGAATTTGATGAAGGTGCTGGAGTGAAAAGAGTCGATTTTCCTTCTTCCTGATTGAAAGTGTGACTTACACAGAGAATAACAGTATCGAAGCAATAAGTCTGATTTTAGTCAAACAACCAGTCATTTTTTATGAAAAAATAATTTAAAAATTAGTTTTGGCTCATCAATGTAGAAGATGAAAAGATAAGTTTGGAATATGTGCAATAAAAAATGGACAAAAAAAGAAACGTTTAAACACAATTACAACACTTTAAATCCAAATGGGATTTTATTGTCTGGAAAGTTTTCACCTACAAGGAATTTGTCTTGAGGTGGAGCACAAACAAGAAAACAGAAGAAGAACGCAAAATCAGAGCGAACATAAACAGTAAACATAAAAAAGTTCTGATTAAACATGTGTTACGTCCCCTGGGAGGGGCGCAACCTGACGACCACACGACTGCTTTGGGCACCGCTTCAGCAGATTCTCGTGAGCAGTAAAGTTTCATCATGTTAATGTGACAAATCCTACTTTTTCGTCTGCGGTCAGGAGTTTGAATCACATAGTTGGTCTCACTGAGGTTCTTCTCAACAATGTACGGACCAGAAAATTTTGTTGACAGAGCAGAGCCGAGGACAGGTAAAAGGACTAAAACGTTGTCACCTGCCTGAAATGATCGGGCAACTGCTTTTTTATCGTAGCATTTCTTCATTTTTAGCTTGGAAGAGGCCAGAGCATGTTTTGCCAGAGAACAAGCTTTTTGAAGTCGTTCTCTCATTTTAACAACATACTCAGGAATGTTTGTCACAGTCTTCTCCGGTACAAATAGCTGCTCTTTAAGAATCTTCAATGGACCCCTAACATCATGTCCAAAAACAAGTTCTGCTGGACTAAAGCCGAGTGATTCTTGAACTGCCTCACATGCAGCAAACAGTAAGAATGGAAGACTGTCATCCCAGTCCTTCTCAGAGGACTGACAGTGCTTGCACAACATGGATTTCAAGGTCTGATGAAATCTCTCTAAAGCCCCTTGGCTCTCAGGATGGTAAGAACTGGAAGTAACATGATTAACGCCTAGTGTTTTAAGAACTTGAGCAAAGATTTTTGATGTAAAATTTGTCCCTTGGTCTGTTTGGATAACTTTTGGAATACCAAATGTTGAAAAAAACTTTACCAGAGCCTTGGTGATGACAGGTGCTGTTATTTTCCTTAGTGGGACAGCTTCTGGAAACCTAGTAGAAACACACATGATAGTCAATAAGAACTGATTGCCCGATCTGGTTTTAGGCAATGGTCCCACACAGTCAGCAATCACCCTCTCAAACGGTTCATCCATTACTGGTATGAGAGAGAGAGGAGCCAGAGGAATTGCTTGATTTGGTTTGCCTGCTACCTGGCAGACATGGCAAGTGCGGCAATAAGCAACATCTGATTTGAGACCTGGCCAGAAGAAATGTTTGAGGATTCTATCATACATTTTTGTGATCCCCATGTGTCCTGACCAAGGATGGTCATGAGCCAACGTAAGCACCTGAGAACGGAAAACTTTGGGCACAACAACCTGATAAACGGCAGCCCACTCATCCTTTGGGTCCCCACCAGCCCAGCGTCGCATCAACAAACCATCATCAAGGATATAAGCCACTCTCTGTTCTTTAGCTTCAGCCCGAGAAAGAACAGAGGCATAGCATTTTGAAAGAGATGCATCCTTGTTTTGTGCTTCAAGAAACTCTCCTCTCGAAGCTGGGAGGTTAACAATCCCTGAACTAGGAGATACAGTTACTTTCTCAGACTTTACCTCAGGCTGGCTGTCAGGCCTGTCTGTTTCGGGATCATGTGCGACCAGAAATGAGTCAGACAGATCAAGACCATATTTCTTGGTCTGAGCTCTTGTAACCACGCAAGCCGGAAAAATCACAGGAAAGGTCTGTGGTCTTTCAGACTCTGAGCTCAAGATGGGTTTGTCCAACACCTCTGGGACAGACACAACCAGTCCACCTGCTAGATCATTACCCAAAATAAGGTCCACACCTTTAATTGGCAAGACAGGAAGAACAGCAACTTTATAAAAGCCACTAACGAGGGCTGACCGTATGTGAATACGATGCAAGGGAGCAGAAACACATTTCATCCCAATACCCTGAACTGCACTTGAGTTACAGGAAGATGTCTGGGACAATGGTAAAATACCATTCCGAATAATGGACTGCGAGCCACCTGTGTCTCTGAGTATGGTCACAAGCTGCTGACGGTTTGGATCCCCATCTAACGAGACAAATCCCTGTGAAATGAAGGGTTTAAAACAGGATTCATGTTGAATTTGCTCCAGGCCTGGCAGACTTACGCTCTCAATCAAACCCATCCCTTTTGGCTGCAGCGCAGTGGAAGAAGCCGATTTACGCCTTAAAGCAAGACAATCTGCAATGACATGGCCCCTTTTATGACAATAGAAGCACTCACGTGCCTCACGAGGGGGAGATGGAGGACCCTTGGCCTTTTCCACAGGAGAAAGTCTGGATTCTGGTCTCACAGGACATGACACATCTTATCGGAGTGAGAAGGCAGAAACACATTTTTATGAGTCAATATAAACTCATCAGCCATTATAGCTGCCTTTGACAATGAAGTCACCTTTTGTTCATTTAAAAAGACCACCATCTTTTCTGGCAATGCACTCTTAAAATCCTCCAAAAGGATTAACTGACAAAGTGATTCAAAATCACTTTTAACATCACTAGCAGAACACCATTTGTCAAAAAGAACGCTTTTCTCTCTTGCAAACTCTACAAATGTTTGGTTTCCAGACTTTCTATGGTTCCTGAACTTTTGCCTATAAGCCTCTGGCACAAGTTCATAGGCACGCAAAATGGACTCCTTGAGAGTTTTATACTGTAAACTCTCTGCAACAGAAAGAGAGGACACAACTTCCTGTGCTTTACCGACTAACTTACATTGAAGCAAGATTGACCACATATCTTTGGGCCAGTCTAGTGCCGTAGCGATCCTTTCAAAGGCACTGAAGTAAGAGTCAACCTCTGTCTCACGAAAGGTTGGCACCAAGGCAATATTTCTACTAACATCAAATCCTCTTTTCTCAGGTAACACCTGTGAGGAGTTTAGGGATGCAGAGTCTGGACTGCTTTGAACTGATGCTTTTGCTAAGTAAAGTTTCATGGCTTCCACATCAAGCTGTTTTAGTTTAATTTCTTTTTCAGCCTCTATTTCCAATCTGCGAATTTGCAGTCTGAGCTCAAATTCAGCTTTACGCTCTTTTGCCTTTTCCTCAGCCTCTAACCGGAGGCGAGCCAGACAAACCTGGAGCCTGGCATCCATGCTAGAACTATGGAGTTCAGGAGACACAGGCTCGAAACGGGGCAAAGTTCCAGGATTGGCTTTGAGCTCCAGCGAGTTTCCTGGAGTAATGGCCTGGGGAGCACCTTTGCTCTCCACCACAGGAGAATCAGGTTCTTTGGGTGAAGAAACACGGTCAGAGAAAACCCCGACATCAGGAGGCGCGTCATCTACCAGAACCTTTAATTCTAAAAGGTTTAGTAAGAGTGTCTCCTTAATTTCCCTTTTAAGGCCATGTTTGGGCACAGAAATAACAAAATGTGCTGCAATACACAACAAGTCATCTTTGCGGCATGCCTCAATCTTCTCCAAACTGGGATGGTCAAGAAATTCCTGTAAGACAAAAACCATTGTTGAAAATATTCAGATGACCGATTCATCAGTAATATGACCCGTCCACTCCATGGTTGTCAACAGCTCCACGGAAAAGGTATCCCGGACGAGTCCCCACTTGTTACGTCCCCTGGGAGGGGCGCAACCTGACGACCACAGAGGGAGACAGGACAAGTATAGAGGGTTGACACGTTTATTTACAAGTTTTGGATATGGCAGGATTATGGAACCTGTGGGAGAGGATGGGACATTTAGGCTGTGCCAAAATCAAAGAAAACAATAAAACAAAATGAGGCCTAACTCAGACTGTATCTGTGAACCAAATGAAAACCAAATAAACTCCTATCTAACTGATCTAATAACCAGCTTGACCAAAACGTTTACAAGGGGTGGCAACAGCCTCTAGCCCTAGTGTGTCTATACAATGTTTTCTACATGTGGAAAATGTAAAGGGCGCCCAAACTTACCTGGTCCTCATGCCTCCCCACGTACCTGTTCCACCATGCCATTAACAAACACAAGCCAAAACAAAGAAGAAGCTTGATGGCCTCCAGGTGCTGCTCGTTTAAAGGGTGCCTTTAGTGCTGATTGGAGCATCTGAATTTGAACCAGCCAATTCATTCTACATGTTTTTAACGCTTTACTTCTTTTTTCAGCACTTTGCTGCAGCTGAAGTTGTGTTAAAGTGCTTTATAAATAAAGTTGAGTTGAGTATTTCACAAACACGTCTGTTAAGGGGTTATGATTCTCATGGGGGTGCTAGAGGCACACAGTAACATCCTCCATTTGTTGCAGCTCCTCTGGCTCAGATGGAAGAAGCGTGAAGGAGGAACCATGATGGGATAAACTAATTATTTTGTGTATTAGGATCATTGATTAGAAGGACTTAACAGTGTTCTGTGCAGAGAGAATCTGGTGCCTTAGAGGGAGGAGAAAGTTTGCAAGTGGAGCATTTTAAAGCTGCTGATTGGCTTAAAGTTAGCAGCTACTTGTTGGTCAAACTTCCTAAAAAAAAAAAAAAAAAAAAAAACAACAACCAGAGAAGCCAAGCAACTTAAAATGAATGAAATCTGAAATGGAGCGCACATTTTCAGACGTGCTTTGTTTTTTCAGCGACCAGCTGTGCCAGCTCAATCATACTTTAAGAAAGAACTGCCGCATTGCAGTCAAGACCACGAACTTCTACTGGCTGGTGCTGCTGCTGGTGTTCCTCAACACCGTGGCCAGTGCCTCGGAGCATTACGGACAGCCCAAATGGCTCACGGAAATGCAAGGTGACCAATGACCTGCTTTCACCTTTCCCGACTCTTTTATTTCTGCCGTTCTAACTCCAAACATCAGCTGTTTGGAGGGAATCCCTGATTCGACTCCTCTTTCCCTCAGAGCGAGCAAACAAGATCCTGCTGCTGCTGTTCACTCTGGAGATGCTGATGAAGATGTACGCCTTCGGTCTTCAGATCTACTTCATGGCGCTGTTCAACCGCTTTGATTGCTTCGTGGTGTGCGGTGGCATTCTGGAGACACTGCTCGTAGAGATGGATGTCATCCCGCCCATCGGCATCTCTGTGCTGCGCTGCATCCGACTGCTCAGGATATTCAAGATGACTCGGTAATTTTCAGCGAGGCTCTACTTCAATCTGATTTCCTTTCCTGGTTTGTCTTCATGCACCTCTTTT